>NC_072014.1:41523453-41583453 GCF_027791375.1 Indicator indicator | reverse complement strand
TCCTCTCTCTGCCCTACTGGAGTCTACTGAACTTTCAAGTATCATCTGCATCTGCTTTATTTTTTATTCCAACCATAGTTTTTATGCTTTTTATGTGTCTGAAAAAAAAAAAAATCAAAGGTCTTGAAATAGTAAGGAGGGTACATGTATGCAAGTTATAGCAGCTCCAGGGTAATGGGATCCCATCCACTAATGATTCACATGGAATTTGTGACTAGACACACATAATTTCTTTTATTTCTCAGAGAAGTTAAAGATAGGCTGTTGAAAGAGTTTGTATTTCATTGGCATACACAACATCTTCACAAGGAACTTTTTTAGTGTTTCATCAACATGCTCAACATCTTCTCAGAGAACTTCTTCTGGTGTGTTTAATCTGGAGGGAAAAAATGGCATATAGCAACGTGAAATTCTGGAGTTTTGGTTAATTTATGCACACTTGAAATGTTCTGGTGTGTGGCACACACATTTTGTGACTTCTGATGCCAGGTTATATCTACATTTACATTGGATGTTTGGAACAAGTTCTGCGCCATGAGGGTGGTGGAACACTGGAACAGGTTGCCCAGGGAGGTAGTTGAGGCCCCATCCCTAGAGATATTCAAGGTGAGGCTTGAAAGGGCTGTGGGCAGCCTGACCTAGTTGAGGATGTCCCTGCTGACTGCAGAGGGGTTGCACTAGATGACCTTTGGAGAGGTCCCTTCCAACCCAGACCATTCTATGATTAATCTCTGGAAGCCCTGGTGAACTCAGGTCTGTGTTAGGCTATGCACAGGGTTACCACATGACTGTGGAAGCTACTCTTGCCCTGAAGAGTGGCAGTTTAAATAGATGTGGAAGAAAAAAAGGTTAAGAAAAAGAGGATAGAGGAAGGGAGTAGGATAGAGAGAGAGTGCAGCAACAGGGGGGATGCAGGATGGAGCGGGTTAGCGTGCTCCTGGCACTCACCTCTGCTGCCTTTGCTCTGCTCCTGCTGCTCATCCAAAAGATCTAAAAGTTATGAGGTGGAGAGGGAAAATTAAAAGGGAAAAAAAAGGAAGGAATGAAAGAAGTGGGAAATGAAGAATTAAAAATTTGTCTCCCATGCAGTTTCAGAAGCAGCAGCTTGAAGGGGGTGGGGGTGGGGAAGGGAGGTTAGGGGGAAGCCAGTCTAAGAAATTCTGCAGAGAATCTAAATATTTCAATTAATTACTTCTGCAATAAAATATTCTTGACATATGTGAATGTGGGGGATGATGGCATGTAGTCCATAGCTTTTCCTCTCCCACCCCGTAGGGATTGGTCTTTGTTCCAAGAAACAAGTGATAGGACAAATAGAAACAGCCTCAAGTTGCACCAGGTAAGGTTTAGGTTGGACAGCAAGAAAAACTTCTTCACTGAAAGGGCTGTCAAGCCCTGAAATAGGCTGCCCAGGGAAGTGATGGAATTTCCATCCCTGGAGAGATTTTAAAATCCATGTAGATGTGGTGCTGAGGGATGTGGTTTAATGGTGACCTGGCAGTGCTGGGTTAATGGTTGGACTTGATGATCTTAAAGGACTCTTCCAACCTAAGCAATTCTCTGATTCCATGGTTGAACAGCCTGATGCAGAGCCTGGAAAAATGCTGAGAACATGGAAGTCAAAGTTCTTGCACTAAAAGCAATGGACTCTGTGTTTTTGTGGAACCAAGGAAGGGGAAAACAAAACCGGGAGCCTGTGCAGAACTTGGGTTTAGAATCAGCAGACCAAAGATGTGTTTCAGTGGGAAATGGCATATTGGTACCTAAGCCTGTGGCCATGCTGGGAGGATGATGCTCTGTGGACTTGTGGCTGTGTAAGGCCACTGTTAGGGGTTGCTGCTTTCATGCAAAAACTCTGGCAAAGTATCAGATTATAAAAGAATTCTCCTGTCATTTTAAAAGATTTTTAGATGAGCTGGGGCAGAGCCTGAGTGGATGAGTCATGAAGGAAAAATGTTTTTTCTGTGTGCCTGAGAATGGGCAGAAACAGAGTTTTAGAGCATGACTTTTTGATGGGAGGGACATGAAGTTAAACTCCAGGACAACTAGAGAAGTTTCTAGGGGCAAGTAGACATCTATTTGTTGCTGGATTAGCAAGCTGTAGGTAACACAGAAGCCACTTCTCACCACATCAGAGCTGGTCCTTGATGTGGCTTCCCCATTTGCTGACAAAGGGGATGGCTTCAAATAGTTCTGGTTTCTTAGTTGAAGGATCAGTGAGGCTCTTATAGCACACTGTGGTGGGGTATAGGCATGGATAAGAGGGAAAATAAAAAGGAAAAAAAAATCACTCCACTGGAACTGAAAAATATTTTTATCTAATTATTCAAGAGTGAAAATCATCTCTTAAAAGTCTGTAGAAATCTTTTGAAATACTCTTTCCTGTATACTTGTTAGAGCAATCTGGTAAAAGACAAGATGATTATGTGCATAATTTAGGAAAGAGAAGAAAAACTTGGATATTTCAAGCAAAACTGAAGGAAAAGATAAACTCCTGAACTTGCATTTATACATTTGCATGGAATCATGTTGGGAAGCATCACTTTCACTTTCTAGACTTTTACCAGGAATATTGGGAAGCAAAATGATGGTCTGACTGCAATTAATTTTTGGAGACAGCTAAAGTTTACTTGCCAGGGATTTCCCCAGCCCATGGATGATGAAGTCTTTCTATCCAGGTTACTCTCAGTAGTCCAAGACTGGACATGAAAATCATCTCACGAAATACTCTGTGTATAGGCAGGAAAAAAAGAAAACCTGGGTATGTTCTGTTTGGTTTTTTTTTTTTTTTTTTTTTTTTACAGTTTGATGTGAAATGAGGCTTTTGTCAAAGAAAAGCATCCATTGATTTGAAAAGGATAAAGAACCTACTCTCCTGATTCTGAATTTGTGGCTCTTGGGTTCACGGTGTTGTCCCTTCTTGTGCTTGGTTTTCCCTGCAGGACTGGCTTCTCTTTCCTGTGGTGGCTCTGATGTTTTATTCTTGGGACTTCAGTGATTTAAATATCACACACACAGGTTCACAGGATGTCAGGGGTTGGAAGGGATCTCTGGAGGTAAAGTCCAGCCCCCTTGCCAGAACAGGACCATAGTGCAAGTAACATCCTGTTATCATATACAAAATATATTGCTGGTTGCTCTTACCTTGCTTCTGCCTGTGGTCACTAGAGGAGTCAGTCTCATGGGTTTAAGCCCTTTGGTGCCTAGGCACATGCCTGAGGTCTTAACTGTGTTGCTTGTTCTTCTGCTTCTCTGTTATTTCATGGGAGCCATAGGGGATTACACAGCTTTCAGACCGGTGCAAGCAGCTGGGCTTGCATGGAGGGAGGTGCCACAAACCCATGGAAGCTCTGTCTGTTGTTCTGCTGCAAACACATCACTGCTATGTAAGAAATTGTCTCTCTGTATGGGAAATGATCACAGCTTAAACTAACTAAGTTAAACTTCAGCTGCTGCTTTAACTGCCTTTGCACTTTAGATAATCACAACGAGATGTGTGAGGCCATAAATCTTTCTTTGCTGGGGTCAGCCCTGAGAGGAGCTATGCTTGGACACTCAAGACTAAAGCAAAGCTCTGCTCACAGCACTGTGAGCCTGGCTTCTCCTCTTCTGGAGAGGTCACATCCTTACCCCAAACATATGTGTGCTTTGCTTGAGCAAATTTTGTTGACGTCTGTTTGCTAAACGAATGTCGTCCTAGATACACAAACTGTTGCATTGCTTTTAAAGCAAAACCAGTTTGGTGCTGATGATTCACTCCATCAGCTCTGCCCAAGCAGAGGGATTCTCACTCTCTCTTTATTTTTTTTTCCCTTTTGCTTTTCCCCCATGAAATTTCATTTCCTGAACAGTTGAAATATTTCTGAGCTATATTGTTTTCAGTGGGGACTCCCTCTCTTTCTAGCATGCTAAAGTATATTTAGTTACTGGCTCAGTATGGTGGAGAGGCTGATTCAAATTGGTGTTTTCCTGAACTTGGAGGTTGGTAAGGAAATTAAGCACTCTGCATCTAAAAGGATGGCTCTTGACATTGGTGTGGACAATCTTCTGAGCAGAGCCTGTTGTGATGGGACAAAGGGTAATGGTTTTAAATTGAAAGAGGGAGCATGAGACTAGAGAGGAAGAAGAATTTTTTTACACTGAGGGGGGTGAGACACTGGCTTAGGTTGCCCACAGAGGTGGGAGGGGGCCTGTTCCTGGAACTATTGCAGGTAAGCTTGATTTGGGCTCTGAGCAACCCGCTCTAACTGAAGATGATTTCAGGAGCTGGAACCTCTCTCCTATGAGGACAGGCTGAGGAAATTGGGATTATTCAGCGTAGAGAAGAGAAGACTCCAGAGGGACCTTAGGGCTGCCTTCCAATAGCTGAAAGGATCCTGCAGGAAGGCTTCAGAGGGACTTTTTACGAGGGTGTGTAGTGATAGGACACAGGGGAATGATTTGAAGCTGAGGGAGGGTAGGGTTAGACTGGATCTTGGCAAGCCGTTCTTCAGTATGAGAGTGGTTAATCTCTGGAATAGGCTGTCCAGGGAGGTTGTGGATGCCTCCTCCCTGGGAGTGTTCAAAGCCAGGTTGGATGAGGCCTTGAGCAGCTGAGTCTAGCTGAGAAGTGTCCCTGCCCATGGTGGGCAGGTTGGAGTAGATGAGCTCTGAGGTCCTTTCCAACCTAAGCCATTCTATGATTCTTTATCCCTGCTCACTGCAGGGGAGTTGGACTATATGACCATTAAAAGCCACTTTCAACCCAAACTAGTCTATGACACAGGGGAGTGTGTGTTACTTGGGGGCTCTTATACAACTGGCACAGAAGAATGAGGACTTTGAATCTTGCAGAAGTTTAAAGAGAAAAAATCAAAACCTGACAGTTTTATCAACTTTTTTCTAATGATCAGAGGGTTTGTAGTCAAAGGGCATTCTGAGATGATGGAAATTGCTGTGAAGGGAAATTCATTCTGCAGATCTGCTCTTGGGCCCCACTGTGAGTTCAGGATTGTGTGAGGACTTTGCAACCATATCTGAACTTGAAATCCTGGTGTCCCAGTAAGGCACTGTTGGGGCACGCTGCCACATTGTTCCATGGAAATTTTTCCCAAAGATTTTGCCACTGCTGCTTTTGCTCAACTTTGGTGTCCGTTTGGGAAGCTGTGTCATTTACAACTAATTAAATTTCTAGAGAAAGAAAGGTTACAGAGAAAAATTCAGTGTCCTGGTTCCACATTTTGGATTATTTTTGCCTCCCCCCCCCCTTTTTTCTTCTTTCTTTCTCTGAAATGGCTAATAACAGATGCTTGAATTCTAGTCAAGTGAAAAATTCCAATTGATTTCAAAACAAGTTGGATTGGATCCTAGCATCAGTTTGGCACCTATGAAAATACAAACATATGCATGGGCTTCACTTTCAACTGCTCTCAAAGCTAAGAAGAAAAAAAATGAAAATAACTTGTAGTAAAATTTTGAAATTAGCTAGGGGAAAAATCTTCACAATTTGCAGATATCTCTGTGAGGAAACTTAGGACATGGCTTTACTGCTTTGAACAAAAACCTGACTAAAGTTCTTACCATCTATTTGTCGAAGGAATTGCCTTTGGTCTCCACATCCCACGTTTTGTGGGTTTTATGTTCAGTAATATTTGGTTCTGAAGACACCAGGCTTTGGCTCAGGATTCCCTTGTATATGTTTGATTTGGGTTTACTCCTGGGGTGTTCTGTTCTAGTTGGGCTTGAGCATATGGTTTGATTTTTAAGTTAACTGACACCATTTCTTACATATGCACATTACTCATTCACCATGCAAGTTCAATAAAATCATGGCATCTTTTCTTTTTTTTACTTTTTTTTTTTTTAATTTAAAGCTGACAAAGAAGTCATACTTAAAACCAACCTAGGAAATTGCTTCATTGTCAAAATTATTTCCTCTGATCATTTCCACGCTTTAATTTATTATTATTTTTTTTAAATTTTATATTATTCTTTCTGTAGCTGTAGTGGAGGACTTTTACCACTGGAATGAATGGGGGGGGGGGGGGGGGGGGGGGGGGAAAGAATGACATCATAATAAAATGTCATGTTTTTCCAGCTCTTAAATAGCTGAACTACAATTAATCAAAATTGGTGTGATTTTTATGAAGTGGTATGACCAATAATTTAGGGGTTTAATTGGGACCTGAAAGGTCTTTAAAAAAATATATATATATTTTATTTTTAAAGGCAGAAACATTTAGGACTAGCTGTTTGCTTTGTAGAGCAGCCCCTAAATAATTTTAACTCTGTGTTGCTAACATTGGATGGAGCTGGTCGGGTCTGAGGTGGCAACTGTAAGGAGGTGAGAAGCTGCATGTTTGTCTCTGAGCTCTCCAAGAGGATGCAAAAAGATAGCTTGTTGCATTGGAAGTCCTGCTAAGCAGTGGATGGGATGGCAGCCTGCCAATTAGTGACCCATTTTCTCAGAAACCTAGTTTGAGGCCATGCCAAGCAGTCTCATACATCTTATCTTCAGCATCGCGCTGCAGCCTCCTAAGTCGTGCAAAATTGTGTTTGACGTTAGATTAGAAACCCTTAGTGTGTAATAATGAAAAAAATAAATAACCCTAAAAGCAAATTAAAAATTATGTTTTCACTGGAGCAGGTTATAAGCCCACTAGAAATGTGATCTGTAGTCATCAGTCTATGGGCAAAATTCCATTTCTCAAGGGTTGTGTTTTTTGGTTGTTGGTTTTTTTTTTCTTTCTTTTTTCCCCCTTCTCTCTCCACTGGGCAAAAAAGCTGCAATTCAGAAAATTAAGTTTAGCTAGTACCAAGGGTATTTCTTTTTTATCCCTTTGAGGTGATGGATAAGACTTTTTTTTAAATTAAAAAAGTAGATGAGGTGCAAGAGGGTGCATTTTTAACACGTCTCTGCCTTTCATAAATGATTTAGTTTTTTTTTATTTGAAAAGGGAGCTTCTTTCAGAAACAAATAGTGAAGAAGTAAAGCAAACGTCCAGCTGCTGTCCCACATCCAAAATCATAGCATGGTCTGGGTTGGAAGGGACCTCCAGAGGTCGTCTAGTCCAACCACCTCAGCAACAAGCTGGGGCATCCTCAACTAGATCAGGTTGCCTAGAGCCTCACCTTGAGTATCTTCAGGGATGGGGCCTCAGCTACCTCCCTGGGCAACCTCTTCCAGTGTTTCACTACCCTTATGGTGAAAAACTTGTTCCTAACATTCAAAATCTTCTGATGTGACCCACTGCAACGGTCTGGTGCCATCAGCTGTGGGCTTTGGGAAGCAAAGCTTCTTTTTGCCCAGAGACACTATGCAGTACCTTGATCCTTAGTATCTCTTTAGGGATCACAGGTGATGATTGACTTACATAGGCTGATAAAGAGAAGACAGAAGAACTGGTTGATTGGAAGTAGAGCTAACTAGAAGGATGGAAACTGTTTTATTTATTTTATTTTTTTTAATCCAATAAAAATGTGGTAAATTACTGCTGGGTACTTAGCAACATCCTCATGCACACATTAATTTTGCCCTAGCCTCAAAAAATTTCATTTGTAACAGAATTTTGGAGGATTATTTATTTTCAGAACCATGTTGAAATAAGGAAGACTTTAAGCAACTCCAAGTCTCCCCACATAGCTGAAATGCTTGTTCAGGTTCAACCATTTACTGGTTTGTTGATATCATACTTCAGGATGAGTTCATGAGGCTGACAGAACTAAAATCTTGGCAATCTTCTATACATAATTTTACAAATGTTGGCCATATAAGTGAGAAAAAGATAATTAGGGAGAGTATTTCTGAACAGTCCAAGGTTGTTTGCATGTAAAACTCTTCTCATTAACTGGAATTCAAGCTTCAGTGAAAATGGTTTTAGAAATACTTCAGTGCCCAAACATGAAAATTAATCCAGAAAAATCACTTAAATTCTGACTTTAGCTTGTTTTACAGAGTGGACTTTGCCTTAAACTTACAGCCTAGATAATTACCTGACACTTCTAAGTTCATACTTATCATCACCTGTCCACAAATCCAGTGAAGTCCCTGGGGCTATTTAGTCTTGATAATACTGAGAGAGGATCTCATCAATGCCTATCAATATCTGAGGGGTCGGTGTCAAGTGGAGGGGGCCAGGCTTTTTTCAGTGGTGCACAGTAATAAGACAAGGAATAACAGGATCAAACTTGACCATAGAAGATTTCACCTCAATGTGAGGAGAAACTTCTTTACAGTGAGGATTACAGAGCCCTGGAGCAGGCTGCCCATGGAGGTTGTGGAGTTTCCTTCTCTGGAGACTATCAAACCCCACCTGGATGCATTCCTGTGTGGACTACTCTAAGTGATCCTGCTTTGGCAGGTGGGGGTTGGACCCAACAATCTCTTGGGGATACACTATGAGTTGCTCTTGTTCATTTAGTGGTATAATGGGCTGAAAAGAGCTCATTCACTTTGATTTGGAGATTATCTTTTTCTTTGTATGATCTAGAACACCAAGATTGGGAGTTTATCTGTTTGAACACCCCAGCTTGGCCCACTGCTCTCTTCTCCTTGCCTGGTTCCATTCACCATTCTCAAAGTAAGAGAGTGGGTAGGGATAAGCTCCATTCTCCAGCAACAGGCACAGGACAGTGCAGGTTTTAGTGGCAGTGGTGTTTCTGAGCCTGTGGCACTGCCTCCACGAGTTAGCACATTGCTGCTGTGCTGCATCCAAGATAAAGACTTCCAAGTGATTGCCAGGTAACTCCACATGCTTTCATATCTTCTAGT
Organism: Indicator indicator; assembly: GCF_027791375.1. NCBI lineage: Eukaryota > Metazoa > Chordata > Aves > Piciformes > Indicatoridae > Indicator > Indicator indicator. Next base: position 41,574,704 of record NC_072014.1, on the reverse strand, counting down.
GCCAAATTAATTCTACCATTGGAAATTAATTTCCTAGCATGTTTTGGGAAGGAAGAGGTGAATTAATTACTGTGGGCACCATGATACTGTCCCAGGTCTACAGATAGTGGTTGGTTGAGATTAGCATGAAACCAGTTGTAATTGGGTTCCGCTCCTTTATCGTTCAAGAGCTCTTTTACATGACAACAGGATATACACATCTCCAAGGGATACCTTTGGCACTTCCACTGCTCTAATTTCTTTGCACACCCTTGTTCATTATTGAATCTTGGAACCAAAGCAGGGTATGGGGAGGTCTGTCCGTCTGCTTTATTTCACCTAAGCAAACTCTACGCTCCCTTGTTAGCACAGGAAGCGTTTACAAAAGTTGTTCAAAGAGCAATTGCTCTTCTTCACTGGGGATGTGAGGCTTTGCTCTGAATTTCAATCAGGTTTGTGATGCAGAAGGAAAACGTGGAGCTCCTGAGCAGCCTGTTTGCACTGCTGATGGGCTTCGTGGTGCTTCAGCAGGAGATGATCTCATCAGGCTGGCTGCGTGTTGCTCTTCATCATGAAAGTTGCATACAGAAGACAGAATTAGGAGGCTTGAAAATGCATCACGTAAATAAGTTCTGAATACTGTCAAGTGAATGCAATTGTACTGCTGGAACTGGAGATCCTAGAGCCATATTGGTGAAGAAAGCAAGTTCTGTGTCTAGGGGAAAGAATTTGACAAATACAGATTGCAGGTCAACAAGTGGTGCCTGTACTACTTGTTGTTGTTGTTGCCTTCACGTTTCCTGTGTGTTTTGCTATGAAGTCTCATTCTCTTTATCCATCTTGACAGATGGAATCAGTAAACGTTACGTTATCAAGTCTTTATCTAAAAAATGTCTTCCACTGATAGGGCTTTTTCTATCATGTCATAATAGCTCTTTGTAGCAGAGCACTGAGAGCTGGGAAAGTCCTAGCGAGTGAGTAAGCTTGCATTTTTGAAAGTAGTAAAAAAGTTCTTTGTTCTGCAGCATCCTATTTTTAGAGTGAACTTAATTAAAGTGAGTAAGGAATTTTGAAATCTGGAATAGGAAAAAATGGGTCATTATTAATTATTATGGATATAATAAATCCAGGGGCTGTGGCCTTTTTTCCTTTTTTTTTTTTTTTTTTTCCTCTCCTCACAATGCCTGCATGTCTTTTCCTTCCTCACAGGCATTTTTCATTATCAAATGACTTGACTTCCCTTCTCTAAGGTCTTGGTTTAGTAACTTACTGATCTGAGTATGCAGCTGTAATTAGACAAGAAGGACTTTTTTGGGCTTCTTTCTATAACATTTCCATGCTGAACTGAGCATAATGCCCAGTTAAAACGCTTGGAAACCCCTGGAACCCCTCTCATGTGAGAACAGGCTCAGAGTTGGAATTTTTCAGCCTGGAGAAAAAGAAGGCTTTAGGGAGACCTTATGGTGGGCTTTCAGTACTCAAAGGAGCTGATTGGAAAGCTGGAAACAAACTTTTTAGCAGGGCCTGTTGTGTCAGGACAAAGGCTGATGGTTTTCAACTAAAACAGGGATATTTAGAATAGATAGAAAGAAGAAATTTTTTACACTGAGTGTAGAGAAACACTGGCCCAGGGCGCTCAGAGAAGCGGTGGAAGCTCTATCCTTGACAACGTTCTGGGCCAGGTTGGATGTGGCTCTGAGCAGCTTGATGTAGTAGAGGATGCCCCTGTTCACTGTGTGTGTGGGATTGAGACCTTTAAAGGTGTCTTCCAGCCTGAACCATTCTGTGATTCTATGAAATTCAGTTTCTCTAATACTCCTCCATGGGTGCTTTTCCTTCCTCCGGTCCTTCAACACCTTCTTCAATTCACATGCTCCCTGTCCCTACAGTTGAGGAACACACTTTAAATGAGAGGATAGGGTTCTGAGGACTGGAGGGAACAATCATGTCCCTAGCTCACAGTGTTTGCAAACAGCATTCGTATTCCCTACTTGATATGATTCACTTTTGGTTTTCATTTCCACTCCTTTTTTTTTTTTTTTTTTATTTTCCCTCCCTCTGACTCTCTTTTTGATGTCAGCATTCCTCTTGTCAACGACATTATCTGATTGTTATCTCCCCATCACCTCCAACTCCTGAGCTCCTTTGTGACCTCTCCAACTTGCTTTCTTTTCTGTAGATCCTTGGTTCCCTTCTACTCAACTGCCACCACCACCACTGCTGCCATGTGTGTGAAAGAACATGCTCTGGGGTCAAGCAGGACAAAACTGGCTTGTGTCCTCTGGGCTTCCTCTTGCTTCTGAGTCCTTGGGGAAGGAAGTGGCCAGGTAAAGCAATGCAGAGTTGTCCTGATTCAAACAGCTCATCTGCAGTTCCTGAGTTTGGAGTGGCAAATAGATTTTTCCATCTTGCTTTCTATTCCTGTGAGATGAAAAGCACTTAAAAAACCTTTCTTTTTTTTTAAATAATAACTCAAAACTAGAAAATGAAAATACATTTCTACATTTTTAACACAGTCTTAAAACTCAGAGCTTGCTGCTGCTTTTGAGAGGCAGAGAAACACTGGGACATGGGTGGTGGTTCTCTCAAACTTGTTTGCATGCTTCAATTGAACTTTAGTAATGTTTGAGCTTTTCACAGATTTCCTAAATCACTTGTTTTAAGCTGTATGCTGGTTAGAGATTGCAATTATTTTGGTTGTACTGGGATCATTCAACTGCTAGGACCAGACTGGTTTGTGCTTTCCAATATCCTGGTTTCTTCCCTCATAATTCTAGGATTATTCCCCGTGACATCCTGTCAAATGACTTCAGTTTGGACTCTTGTAAATGATGCCCCTTGGGTTTCTCTGAGTGTCTACAAAGAGACAGGAAATGTTCAGCAGTGATTAAAGCACATCAATATACTCTGTCAAGTAGCTGCTCTATTTAAAACTACAGGTGGATAGAACTTAGAAATGGGGAAAAAAATGGCTAAGTAAATGGATTGTGTTGTTTATTTTTAGGCTGGATAGGAGGACTATAAACACAATACCAATGACGTTTATAAAATGCATTTATAATAATGAAGAAGAACATAAAGAACAAATAACTCCTCATAAGAGTTGTATTTAGCCTCATAAAACTGCATTTTATTTTAATTGCCTGTATTAACCACTATATGACTACTAAAGTGTGAAAATAAATACAAAAAAGAGAAGAAAATGAAGTTTTTACTGCAGCACAGCTTTAGCTTTTGCACTTGGCTGTTGGTTTTTCCATATGTGACACAGGCAGTTGTAATGGAATAATGAGTAAAGAGATTATTATTGCCAGTTTTCCAGTAACAGGTGAAGGGTAATTCTTTCACAGCCCCAAATTTCTCTCAGTGGTGAATAGCAGCCTTGAACTGTTGTTTTAAGTCTTCACATTGGTGACAGTTTTGTAGAACAGATTTTTAATCTGCTCTTACTTAGCACTAGAAGGAATTATTTTGCAGTTACCCATAGAGAGGAACTAACTAGGAGGGAAAGAAAAAAAGAAATAGAAAAAAGAAATCTTGGAACTGGTGGGCTTTCCCTCTAGAAATATGCAGAATTATCTTATTAAGCCCAGTGCTAAAAGTCATGCTCTGCATAGGCATTGACATGCTCTGTCAGCTCATCAACAGGTGACTTGGGTACTCTGAAGAAGAGCATTAGTTCAGGATTCTTTTGTGCTGTGGTGTAGATTTGTGTTTGCTTGGTTCTTTGTGAGTCAACTGGAGTCTGAAATCTGTAGTGGTGCTGGTTGGGGGGAGGCTTAAGGAAGGTCCCTGTCAGAATTAAAGAGGCTATCTCAGTGGCCTTGTCTTTTGCTCACCTGTCTCTGCTTTTAAATCAAGAGGGAGCAACTTATTTTGAAAACAAACAAAAAAAACCCAAACCAACCCCAACCGAAACAGGAGCAAACAAAAAACAACAACAAAAGCCCCACAAACCAATCAAAACAACACCACACCCTCCCCCCCCAAAAAAAAACCCCATACAACTCCCTCCCCCCAAAGCACTAACAAACTCCTTTTCTCTGAATAGTCTGTCCAGGAATGAGTTAGCCACAGCCCTGCCTCTTATGTCATCTCTTTCTCTGGAGGTGTTCAAAACCTGCCTGGACCTGACTCTGTGCAACCTGCTCTAGGTGACATTGCTTTAGCAGAGGCATTGGACTAGATGATCTCTAGGGGTCCCTTCCAACTTTATCATTCTGTGGTTTTGTTCCTCAAACACTTTGTATTTCTGTCTCTCTCTTTGGAGCTTTTGAATACATAAGGGAAGGTGATTGAGGAGTAAAACCTGTTTGCACTTCAGATTTCTAGAGCTGCAGCTCCTTACAGATGGAGTGATGTTGGGTTAGACCTGAAGCCTGCTGCTTCACAGCTGCACAGAGGACACAGAAGGTAACATTTTCACGTAGTGAAACTTTGAAATATCTTGACAGTATTTGAGGAGATAGACCTGCAGGACGCATGCTAATTAAATTAACTACATGTCCATTGTTTACTGATTGAGCTCCAATCCCTCAGACTTTTCTACCACTTTTAGTGAGGCTCTTTTTAGGGGGAGAGGGGAGCTGAGGACCAAGGAAGAAAGTGGCTGTAGCCAAGTTTTAAAACCAGAGCCAAACTGTGAAAGTCCTAAACTTCAAAGGTTGTGACTTCAGGTGCTGGTTTATTTTAGAGGTAGTGGCTGGTGACAGGCAAGATTTAGATCTGTAGTCGCTCAGACTCCTAAACTTTGGAGTCATGGTTCAGATTTGGTCTGGTAATTTAGAACTCTCTCTTTTTTTTTAATTTTAATTTTTCCACTGGTTATACATGCATGAAACCTTCTTAGTGTTTTACTAAGGCCCATGCACACGCCAGAAATACCTGCTGCTGGTGTTCCTTGCTGCCTGTAGACACCAACAGTGAGCTTGCCAACTTATTAGTTCAATCTGGGCTTCGTGATGACTGCTCAGATACATTTAATTAAAATGACAGGGTAGACTTCGACCAAGAACTGCTCAGAAAATTTCATTCCATAAAAGAAAAAACAAGATCCAGAAGGTGCTCCACTCCCTTTCCCATTTCTCCAGAATTACCACCAGCCACAAGATGACCTGTGAAGGGTTTCATATAGAAACACAAGCCCAAAAAAAAAAAAGGTGCCATGAACACCTACCCTTGAACGGAATGGATCTATCATTCATTCAAACAAACAAAACCCCTTCTGAGCCTAATATCCTTAGTGTCATTGTTAATTATGATAGGCAATCATAATAATTTTGGAGGTAGACCTGGGGTTAATTTGGCCAAGCAACTGCTGATCACTAACAGTGGCCTATTGAAGTGGATGAAATGATCCCCTGTAGCTCTCACACGTATGACGGAAGTAATAGATTGTTGTGTTCTTTTTCCCTACAGGCTGCCTGCCAAGCTATTAGTTAGGGTTTTTTTTTCCTTTTTTATTTTTTTCCCTGCAACTCTGGTTCACAATAAGTGGACAGTTTTAGCTCTATCTTTTTTTTTCTTGCTCTTTTTTTTTTTTTATTTATTATTGGTTTGGTGGGGTTTTTCGTTTTGTGTTGTTTTAATGAACAGAATCTTAGAATGGTCAGGGTTGGAAGGGGGACCCCAAGGATCAATCCAGCTCCAACCCCTCCTGCCATGGACAGGGACACCCCACACCAGACCAGGCCACCCAGAGCCCCACCCAGCCTGGCCTCAAAAACCTTCAGGGATGGGACCTCCACCACCCCCAAGGCAACCCACTCCAGTGTCTCATCACCCTCATGGCAAAGAACTTCTTCCCAACATCCAATCTGAATTTTCCCATTTCTAGCTTTGCTCCACTCCCTCTAGTCCTATCACTACCCAATATCCCCAAAAAGTCCCTCACAAGTCCCCTCAGATACCAAAAGGCCACAGCGAGGTCTCCTCGGAGCCCTCTCCACCTCAAACTGACCAACCCAAACTCTCCCAGCAGGTCTCCATAACAGGTGGGTAGGAAATGTTTTTGGCATAAAATAAGTAGAGAGAGGTGCTGTGATGGGTTGCCTCAGTGTTAAAAGCTTGTTGCCGGTCTGTTTGTTTATTTGGTTTTTAAATCCTGTTTTGAAACAACATGTGAGGGGGCTGGAACACCTCTGCTATGAGGATAGGAGGTGTAGGCTGAATATTAGGAGGAAGCTCTTCCCAGAGAGAGTGACTGCCCATTGGAATTGGCTAACCAAGGGAGGTGGTGGAGTCACTGTCCCTGTTCAAGAAAAGACTAGATGGGGCACTTAGTGCCATGGTCTAGTTGATTGGATATGGCTGGATGATAGGTTGGACTGGATGATCTTGGATCTCTCTTCCAACCTGGTTGATTCTATGATAGGCTGAGGAAATTGGAGTTGTTCAGCCTAGAGAAGAGAAGGCTCCAGGGGGACCTTAGGGCTGCCTTCCAATAGCTGAAGGGATCCTACAGGAAGGCTGAAGAGGGACTTTCCATGAGGATGAGTAGAGACAAGGACAAGGGGGAATGGTTTGAAGCTGAGGGAGAACAGGGTTAGACTGGGACTTAGGAAGAAGTTCTTCAGTATTAGGGTGGTGAGACTCTGGAATGGGTTACCCAGGGAGGTTGTGGATGCCCCTCCCTGGGAGTGATCAAGGTGAGGTTGGATGAGGCCTTGAGCAGCTAAATCTAGTTGAGAGGTGTCCCTGCCCCTGGTGGGGAGGTTGGAGTAGATGAGTTCTAAGGTCCCTTCCACCCTAAGCCATTCCATGATTCTTTTCTCGGAAGAATGCAGAAGGGGTATTTTGTGGCTTTCACTTGTCACTTGCCTTCTACCAGTGCTAACACTACTACTTTCCAGGAGCTTTGCATCACCTGGCAGTAGCCTGGTAAAACTGATCTTGGTGAAGGCTCAAAAACAAGAGAAGACATAGTAAAATCTCAAATCAACTCTGCCTTTGTGGTTGAGTGTCTATGCAGCAGCTAAGGCTTGTTACAATATTTACATATATATATATTTGCACATATATATACTAATGTACTTACAAAATCATTTGGGATGTTGATTGGAAAAAAAAAATCAGAGCAATATCTTTCTCTGCTTCACAGCTGCACAGAGGACACAGTTGTGAAGGTAACATTTTCATAGAGTGAAACTTTAAAATATCTTGACAGTATTTGAGGAGGTAGACCTGCAGGATGCATGCTAATTAAATTAACTGCATGTCCATTGATTTGATCCCCAGAAGAAATTGTAAATGGATGTAAGTGGATCCATTAGGTTTCTTTCCACAGACAAATTAAGTGATGGCCAAAATGCCCTGAATAAAAGAGCTGATTCTTCAGATAGTGGATAAAATTAGATGTACACAGCAAACATTTTTTTTCCCTCTCTGTGTCTAAAGAACAACTCTTTCAAATCCAGTCACTGATTTTGTCTTTAACTACAGTGAATGGAGCTGTTTCAAAGTAGAATATCTGAATGATCATACTCGGGGTTTTTTTTGAGCAGATGTTGTATCTGAAAGAAATCTCAGGATAGAGCAAGGTGATAAGATGATGAAAGGTGAAAAAAGGCATAGCTGGTGGTATTTAAAAGATGTGTAGATGTGGTGCTGAGGGGATATGGCTGAGTGGTGGATTTGGCAGCCCTGGGTTAATGGTTGGAGTCAATCTTAAAAGTGTCTTTAAATTTAAATGATTCTAGGATTCTGTATTTCAATTAAAAAAATATTATTGCCTATGTACTAGCTTTGAGGACATATCCATGGGCATAAGTGTCTAATTTTAATGGAAGCAATGAGTTGATTCATTCATGTAACTTATTTTCTACTAGCAAGAGCCAAGCATATGGTACTCATCACTAGGAGCAGCACAGAAGCAGTTTCTCCTGGGCTGTGGCTGGATAGCACAGCTCCAGCTGTAAGCCCTCACCTTGCTGGGCTCCCACCTGCCCACTGGTGATGCTGCCCTGGCACCACTCTGAAGAGGTCCTGTGGCTCCCAGCCTCCACATGCTGTCTGAGATCCCTACCCCATCACCTCCTCTTCTGTGGTCTCATCAATGAAAAAAGTTCCCTAATTATTTTTTTTATTATCTTTTTTACCTTCGTTTGCCCTTTTCCCCCCTCTACTACTCCTAACGAGCTCCTATCAGTCTGCAGGACTGTGAAGTCTATCTGAAGAAACACCACATGAAAAAAGAGATTTTTTTTTTCTTTATTTTTCCCACCTTCTCTCTTAGTGATTGGCTGGGGAGCTCGGAGACCGGAATCAAAACCTGAAGCTGTCAGCTTGCTGAAATAGTGAGTAGCTTTTAAAATGCCTTTCCCATTCACCATTATCATTATGCTTACACAGTACAACAGCAGCTAAGCATTGGTTTGATAGTCAGAGCAATCATCTGTATTTCTCTATAGCCTCCAAACTGTTCCTCTAAAACACAAAATGCTTGGCAATACATCAGGATCGAGACAAATGTTTAATATCCATGTTGCTAATGGTAAAACTGAGATACAGCTTGTCTTCAGTGGTTAAACCCAAGTGTGTTATGCTGTGAGAGGGCTCTCTGAGCTGGGTAGCAGCCCCATGGGGTCCCTGTCACACTAGAGCAGTCGAACTTTTAGCCCTGCAGACACTTCAGTTCACTTATCAATGACCTTGGCTGTGCTCTCAGCAGTTGCTGTGGTGCTACGTTAAATTACACTCGAGATGAGAGGAGGTTTTTATACAGCTATTTGTATTCAGATATCAACTTGAATGGCAAACCTTTTGCTGACTTGCAATGGGTTTTGGAGTGGGGAAAACTTGAGCTCTGTGCTTTAATGTATTTGAGGATATTTGGAAAAAGGAAATGAGACATATTTAGATTGCATGAAGAAAGAGCAGCACCTCTAACATTGAGCATAAAGTACAGGGGGGGAGGAAAAGGTGTGCAGTATGTAGTACAGTATGTGGTACACCCATCAGAAACATTATTACCTGCTCACATTCTTCTGTGCAATGTTTATTCTTACTGAAAAATCTGTTACCCCCCAACATCAAACTTCCTTCTGCTCACTTCTGTGTTCATTTAACTGGAGTGATGAATCTAGCAGTGAGCTGCTGTGTGAGTGCTCTGTTGTTGTCCTCAAAATTTCTGTTCAGCTTTGCAGAACCACAGAATGCCAGGTTGGAAGGGGCCCCAGGGATCATCATGGTCCAAACATTTCTAGGTGATAGTGCAGTTCAAATGAGGTGGCCCAGCACCCTGTCAAGCTGGGTCTGAAGACTGACCATTGTAGGAGAATCCACTACTTCTCTTGGGAGATGATTCTAGTGCCTGGCTGTTCTCCCATGCAAAATTTCCTTCTGGATTCCAATTAGAATGTCCCCATGAGTAGCTTGTCCCCATCACCCTTTGTCTTTTTCATGTGGCTCCTTGTGAAAAGGGAGTCTCCATTCCCCCTGGTAGCCACCCTTTATGTACAGGTACATGGCAATAAGGTCTCCCCTAAGCCTTCTCCTCTCCAGGCTGAACAAACCCAGTTCTTTCAGCTTTTCCTCACATGGCAGGGCTTCCAAAGCTCTGAGCATTCTGGTGGCCATTCTCAGGACACTCTTCAGCCTGTCTCCAGCTTTCTTTTACAGCTGGGAGCAAAAGTCCAAGTGTGGTCTGACAAGGACTGAGTACAGTGGGATGATGACTTCTTTATCTCTATTGGTGATGCCCTTGTTGGTGCAGCTCAGCATCCCATTGGCTTTCTCTGGCACTGCAGCACACTGTTCACTCATGCTGAGCTGCTTCTCCACCAAGACCCACAGGCCTGTTTCCACAGGGCTGCTCTCCAGCCAGGTGGATCCTGGTCTGAGTTGCATTCCTAGGTTATGTTTTCTCAGATTTGAGACCTTACCTTTTTCCTTTTTGAACTTCATAAAGTTCTTGGTAACCAACTCATTTAGCCTGTCCAGGACTTTCTGGAGGGTGGCTCTATTAGGAGAAGCTGAGGGCTCTGGGGCTTTTTAGTCTGGAGAAGAGAAGACTGAGAAGGGATTTAATAAATGCTTATAAATATCTGAGGGCTGGAAGTCAAGAGGGAGGGGACAGGCTCTGCTCATTTGCACCCTGTGATAGGACAAGGGGTAATAGATATAAATTACAGCACAGGAGGTTCCACCTCAACATGAGAAGGAAATTCTTTGCTGTGAGGGTCACAGAGCACTTGAACAGGCTCTCTAGAGACTTTGTGGAGTCTCCTTCTCTGGAGACTTTTAAAACCCATCTGGATGCATTGCTGTGTGACCTGTGCTGGATTCTACGGTCCTGCTCTGGCAGAGGTGTTGGACTTGATGATCTCTGGAGGTCCCTTCCAACCCCTAACATCCTGTGAGCCTGTGATCTCCCTTCTCTACTCTCCTTTTTGTACTTTCTTTTTACCAAATCTTTTGATACCACGTAAAATGAGTAGAGTGTGTCAGTTCAGGAAAATAATTGCAAGTTACCATTCATCTCAATATCTGAATTAGGAGATTTCTTTACCTGTCTTAAACTACTAACACTTTTCTCCTTGAAACTAGAAAAGTATGGAGGGGATCTCATTCATTCTGTCTGTATATTGCACTTCAATACTTCTTTGAGTAACAACCCACTACTTCTATGGGAGTTTTGCTTTCAATCCATTTCTCATGGTTCCTGTCCACTATCCTCCAATGTTCCACATGAAGTACACTGCTTCCATCTTTCCTTGTTCTTGAAAGGCTGGTCCATAATGATGGTAAATCAGCTATGTGAATTTAAATATATATATTTCACATTCTCTACAGGGAAGGCAGCATTGCTTTTGTTCTGTCAATATGTGCAACAGTTTGTTACTTTTATGAAATATTGGAGAAATGCAAAGATGAGAATTTTAGTAGTTTGGTAAGAAAGCCAAAGTCCAAACAATGCTTCAAAGACTCTTAAAATAAATCTTTATGTTGGCGTTGACAAATGTGTGGATAATTCAGCTGAAGTAGTACCATTTGAGACAGATTTTTCCATTGAGAGGCGATTTCAAAAACACAATTACATTCATGTTTGGCCAAAGACATCCTCTCTGAGGCCACCTAGATGAAGAACAAGCTGAATCCACTTGGGCTAAGTTAAAGCACCAGCCTCTACCCACAGCTGAGGGGCCGCTGGGATCCCTCTGGCTTCCAAGGAAGCTTCCCACTCAGAGCCTACAGAGGATTGATGGCAGCTTAGAACTTTATTATTTATTCTCTAGTACAACTTATGCCAAATCCTTTGAAGTAGAAGATTTTCTATGCTTCTGCATTTGAGAACTTTGCTCATCTCCATTTGGGTACCTGATTGGCTGAGCAAAACCTTGTGTGACCAAGTCTTGGAAATCATTAATGTTGCAAATTAATAGTCTAGGGCAAATTTTAGCCCTTTCAGTTTTTATCTTTAAAATATTAGGTAATTTCTCCTTCATTTTCCTTGGATCTTCTTGTGTTCTCAATCTTCACAAATGCTGGTGAGAAAACTGAACTGAGCAGACTTGAGTTTCAACTTGAAGAGGAGATTGTGCTTGCTCCAGCCTCAATGTTTAGGTGATGCTGATTGCCCACCTAGAACAACTACTGCCTTATGAATACACCAAATAAGGGTGGTGGCTTCTACCTGTCAGGTCCCCAACCTGCAAGAAAGCAGGAGTAGGGGATTTCAAACAATCAGAGAAATTGAAGTGGTGAGCATGGTTGTGGAAAGTGGGGAGGGAAAGGTGTGGAAATGTTACGAAACTTGTTTGCAGTTCTAAGGATGTGGCTTCCCATCACTTGCACCCTTTGGCTAAAGGGCTCAGGTTTATATCAAGCTTTCTCCTTCTGGACCTCCACTTGCTTCAGGCACCTTGCAGGGAGAAGTGGAGGATGGTGAGGTTGACAGGAACAGAGGGGCATTGCTTTTGCCCCTGGGAAGAGATGGTGCAACAGCCTTGACTTTTGGATGGATGGCTGTATGGGATGAGCTGAGGACTTTGGAGATTTGGTAGGAGCAGGCAGATTTTACCAATTTCTGTTGCCAAGCTACATACCACAAATTGTGTCTGTAAGCCCTGAGAAACAAATATGACTGCAGCTTTGTTTATAAGTGGCACAAAAACAACAGAGACAGACAGTCATCCAGCTTTCATAAATTATAATTTTTAACTGAAAACATAATATGAGGTCAAGACTGCTGCTCTGATTTCCAGGAATTATTTTTTCTCTTTTAATTCACTGATCCTTACTTCTTCCTCCTTCATGCATTTTTTTTTTCCTCCCCCTTGTAGGGCAGAAAGAAATGAGGAATAAGGAGTATGAGACTTTTAAGAGTAGAAGATGACTTCAAATGTGTCTAAGGGGTATTTTAGCTCTTTGAGCAACTTCATATTTTCCTCATCTGGAAGGTGTGCAGTCCTTTAGCTTCTGCAGCTGTGTTTTGGGACTCGAGCCTGCAAGCAGCCAAAATGTCCTTCACAGCATGTGGGGGAACGGAGATTTTTAAATTGAGTGTTGAAATTAAAAATCCGAATGGACAACAAACCCTCATAACAATTCCACTACTGCTGTAAAATTATTCCTAAGTCAAACGTGTGGTGCTTGCAATACTGAAATTTGTAGAAACTTTTGCCAATTAATCTCAACTGTTTATTTAAAGGGAACAATATTTTCTTTTGGTGTTTAGCATGCAGATGCCCTCCCTTAAATTTATTTAATTTTATTCTCTCTTCTCTTTCTCTCTTTTTTTTTTTTTTTTTTTTTTAAGCTCTCAAGGCTTTTATGGCTGCCTAATCCCTTGAAATGTACTGTATATCACATTTATGAAAGGTATTGGTAGCAGAAAGAAGCAGACGACTTTGTTTTTTAAACAAAGACCCCAGGATCAGGGGCAATGTTTTTCCCCTCACAGGTGATGGAGTACGTACAAAGAATGCAGCGGATAATGGCAGTCCTGTCCTCTGAACAGATGGTGATGGTCCTGTTGCTAGGATAAGGCCTGAAGAATTTAGTTTTTAATTCCACATTATTTGCCTCAGTGCCATGAATATCCCTAGGTTTCCTCAGGCAAAAAATACAACAAACACACAGAAAGAGAAAAGAGAAGTGACATGCGGATAGAAAAGGAGACAGAGCACGGGAAAGGACTGGAGCCAGGTCAATAGAAGCTTTTGGGAAAATGTCTGCTCAGCTGTCTGCAGTCACCTGGGTTTGAAAAGCAGGCAGGAAGGAAGATTGGTTTGGCATGAGAACGAGGCCTTTGATGCTTTAGATACCACAGAGAAAAATCCGCGTTTCTTCCCATTAGAAGTCTGTTGACTTTCCTAATTAAGACAAACAGGTTTCTGAAGAAGTTAGCTCTCACAGTACTACATTTGTAAAAACAACCCTGCTTTTAAAATATATACACAGACAAGGACCTGTGCCAAGAACCAGTGCTGGTGTGGTCTTACAAATCACTTGACAGGAATATTTTTAAATCATTGCCTTATTTAAAAAGTGAGCGGATTTCATTCCCTCCAGTCAATTAAATAGCTAATTTCAACTCAAGTAGATAATAACCAAAGTATTTTTATATAAATGAATGAACAGTTAGAAAACTGTTAAACACACAGCCCTCAAGCATGGGAGAAAAAAAAGTATTCCTTTAGCTGTTTTATTCTTTTATCGCTAATTTACTTACCAAGACTTTTTTTTTTTTTGCGCTTACATCGTTTTTAGTTTGTGGCACTTTGGGAGGTGGGAGGGAAAGAAATCTTCGTTCAGAAAAATTAACTCAGACTGAAATTCTCCAGGATCCTTGTGCCACACCTGAATGATTCCAACAACAACTTTATGCACGTGGTGGATGGTGTTGGAAGGCAGTTGGGATTTTTCCACAATGGTTGGTGAAAGAAGCTTGTGAAAACTTCTAGTGACCCAGTCCCCCTGACAAAGCACGTGCAAAATGTTCAAAACCATACCAAATTCATAAAAATGACCCCACAGAAAGGTGTAAGGCCTGATTGCAACGTTCTACCCTTTCTGGGTGCTCACATGAAAGCCAAACTTTCCAAAGTGGTTTAAGGGAGCCCTATTTGTTGCTGTGGTTAGATGTTCTGTGGTCAGTGATTGTCTTGTTCAAAGCATTGATTCCACCTACTCATCAGTTCTGCTAACTGGGATGTGCTCTGGACCATCCACATTGTGATCCATCACAGAACACTGTAGTGGAAAAACAGATTATATGATGTAAAAAGGAGGGGGCCCACAAAATGATCAGGGGGTTGGAGCACCTCTGCTATGAGGACAGGCGGAGGGAGCTGGGGGTGTTCAGCCTGGACAAGAGGAGGCTCTGGGGAGACCTAATAGCAGCCTTCCAGTACCTGAAGGGGACTACAAGAAGGCCTGGAGTGACTGGACAAGGGGCAGTGGCTTCAAACTAGAGAAGAGCAGATTTAGATTTGATGTTAGGAGCAGGTTCTTTACTGTGAGGGTGGTGGAACACTGGAACAGGTTGTCCAGGGAGGTGGTTGGGGCCCCATCCCTGGAGATATTCAAGGTGAGGCTTAACAGGGCTCTGGGCAACCTGATCTAGTTGAGGATGTCCCTTCTGACTACAGGGGGGATTGGGCTGGATCACTTTTGGAGGTGCCTTCCAACCCAGAGCATTGTATGATTCTAAATATCTCTAGTTTTGTGCCTGAAAATAAGTTGAGAAGAATATATGGGACAGAAAACATATTGTGTGTCAAAACACATCATACACGTCATGTGTGTGTCTATTTACAACTTTATAATTTGTTGTTATCCTAAAAAAAGAAAAAAATCAACTTATTTTCTTTTTATCAACAACAAAAAGTTAAGAGCTTCAAAACTGGCTCTGCTGGGAACAGAACATTTTTCAGGTCATGATGTGTCAAAAAAATATTCACAAGGAATATAAAATGGATCAGAAGTTATTGATATTCAATTATCTGGGTACCACAATGCCTTGGAACCTCCATCTCCAAACAGGGAAGCAAAGGAGTTTTCCCATCTCATGAACATCATCTTTTTCCAATAGCCCCTGCTAGCACTCCTTCACTTTTCACCTTGATCTTTCTGGTCTGGTGGGTGATGAGGTCACAGACTTTCTTTTCCCACCATCTGAAGTGTCCAACCGTTTGTTTTATTCTTTTTCATTGCCTAGAGATGCTACTTGGCTGTCCTCAGTTCTCACTCTTCTGGGACAAAGTTGCTTGTTCTGCCACATTCAGAGAATTCATAGAATTTTTTTTTTCTAATTTTTTTTTTTTTTTTTTTTTTTGCTTAATATGCCCATAAGAGAGATGTCCCAGATACAGACAACATCAAACTATCTGGAGGACATAACTCTTCTCATTCCTTTTTAGTGCCTGTAGATGCTCAATTCTCATTCTTCTGGGGCAAAGTTGCTTATTCTGCCACTTTCAGAGAATTCATAGATGACGATTTCTTTTTTTCTTTTCTTAACACTAGATGCCCATAAGAGAGATATCCCAGATGCAGACAGCATCCAACTGTCTGGGGGGTGGTAACTATAAAATTTAGCCTGTCTTAGTGGGGCCACTGAGTATTCTTCTTCAATCTGTCGTACAAAACGAGGAGGTAAATTTGGTTCGCAGCCCTTCATGTGCAAATAAATAAATAATGATACCTCTGAAACTTGAGCAGAGATGAAAGAAACCATTTCCTTCAGAGAGCTGGAGAAGTGGTTTCCCATGCCGTGTGCTTTATGATACACACAGAAGCCTTTGTGGCTCACGTTGTTTATCCTTCGTATTGTAAGAAGGAGCCAGGCTCATGCCTTAAAATGAGCTAATGTGTCACTTCTGACATTTCTCTTCTTCTCTAGTTTTGTATTCTTTCTTTTAGATATTGGCTGTTCTTTCAGAAGCCCCTTATGAAGAAAGATATGTGTGCTTCTCTTCTCAGTTCCTGCTTCCTAAAGCATTATGTACGCTCTTTTATTTTTCAGAATGGAAGCCAAATTGGAAAAATATTTTATTTCTTCATCTCACCAAGATTTTATATGAATTTCCTTAAAAAGAAAATAGTTTTTTTGTTTGTTTTCTAATCTTAGACCTTTTCTTTATAATTTTTTTTTCTCCTCATAGAAAAGCAAAAGGTGCCAGTGGCACAGCTATCTCCTGTAATGAAACACATAGATTTCTCTTCTGCTTATTTTATTTCTCACATTCATCATTCATATTTAATGCCACAGGCATTTGACTTCTTAATTCCCCTATATTGAATTGAAGAGGCATGCACAGCATGCACTCCAGTTTAATGACTTGTAATTCTTCTTCACTGGTGACACACTTTTTCACCTGAAAAACTTGTCGTGCAAAACTTCTTCTCGCATCTGCGACTCTGTCAGTAGCTGTAACAAGGTGGTGATGGCTGAAAAGCTGAGTGCCTGGAAAGTGTAAGGTGCTAACCTTAAATGCCTCTTGGATTGAGAGAATATTGGCTTAAGGGATCTGTTGATAGATTTATATATATATATATATATAATTTTCCTGTAGTTTAATCTCAGTTGTTGATTCCCCTCCTGTTGGCTCTAGATCATGCTTTGTCATTTCCTTTTTTTGAGCCAAATAACAACTCATTCTCTCATCCTGATCTACTTAGCATTAATCATTTAATAGGAGGTTTCATTTGAACTTAAGAAAAAACTTCTCTGAGGGCAGTGGAGCACTGGCCCAGGCTGCCTGTAGAGAGATTGTGGAGTCTTCTTCCCTGGAGTGATTCTAAACCCACCTGGATGCATTCTCGTGCAACCTCATCTAGATGTAGCTGCATTAGCAGGGGGGGTTGAACTAGATGATTTCCAGAGATCTCTTCCAACCCCTACCATTCTGCGGCTCTGTCATTCTATGATTCTGTAACCTACTTGAATAGATTTCCCAATAATATTTTTAATTGAAAGATTCCATAGGCTTCAGCAGGTCATGTGAACAATAATTTAAATATCTAATGTCAGCATTTTGATCTAAGATGTGATTGACTAAGCATTACCCTGAACATTGCTGTTTATTTGCAGACCTCACATAGGAGTGTCACAGTCAGGATTAGTTATTTGTTAAATCTTAAGATTTTTGCAATAAAATATTCTATAGAACCCCAAAGCATTAAAGTTGTTAAAAAAAAAAATAACTCCTCTTTGGTTTTTGAAGCAAACTTTAGAAACATTTACCAACCCTCCTAGCCCTGAAGCATGGGTAGTCTTATCTTTTATTGCTTTCTCAAATGGGTGGACTGAGACATTGAAGAGTTCTGGAGACTTTGATGCTTTCAGGAGAGCAGAGGAACAGAGCACAGAGGAAGATGAGGTTGCCTGGTTATTCAGAGAGGGTGCATCTAAATGAAAACAGGAGGATGTTGGGGAGTTTTGCAATTTTACTCAACTCTAGAGGAGAGGGAGAATATCTTTTCATTCAGAACTCGCTCCAGGTATGTGTCCTTCATGGAGATGGGTGGAATGTGGATGGAGGCTGAGAAGACTTTCAGAAGAGAAGGGCTAGGGATGAGAACAGTTCCAGCTTCATTCCCAGTGTAGGCTTCAAGCTAGGCCCTAGCTGGTGAAAGCTGTGAAGAATGAGTCTACAACACTTTGAAGAACTTTAGAATCTCTGCTGTCTCAGTGGTGTCCCTACCAGGGTCCTCTTTCTCCCTGTTATAAGGTTCTGTGAAACCATTTACTGCCTGGCAGTGACCTCTCTTTATATTGCTTCTTTGTGTCCATGACTCCAGCACAGTGAACCCACAACTGCCCTGCTGTGAGAAGGCATTTTTCATTTTTCATTGTCAAGCATATAGTGAATTGTAGGTGACCCTGCTCTAGTTGTGGGCTTGGATTAGATGATCGTGGTCTCTTTTCCCAGGCAACCAGCACCAGAACAAGAGGACACAGTCTCAAGCTGTGCCAGGGGAAGTTTAGGTTTGAGGTGAGGAGAAAGTTCTTCACAGAATGAGTGATCTGCCATTGGAATGTGAGGTGGTGGAGTCACCGTCCCTGGAGGTGTTCAAAAAAGGATTGGATGTGGCACTTGAAGCCATGGTTTAGTTAGTCAGGAGGTGCTGAGTGATAGGTTGGACTTGATGATCTCTGAGGTCTTTTCCAACCTGTTTGATTCTATGATTCTATGATCATCAGAGGTCTTTTCCAACCCTTACTATTCTGTGATTCTGTTTTTAAGGCCAGGCTGGATGTGGCTCTGGGCAAACTGATCTAGTAGAAAGTGTCCCTGCTCGTGGTAGGGGGTTGGAACTAGATGGTCCTCGAGGTCCCTTCCAACCCTGACAATTCATTCTGTGATTCTGTGACAGGTGGAGGTTACCCAGATGTTGGTCCTCTTCAATATAACATCAACTGTTCAGAAAGCTCCAAGAAGTGAAAGAAGTTGTGCTTGAGCGAGTGCAACAGTCATAAGAAAATGAGGATTATTCCATGGCTGAGTGGTGATTTAACCCTGATCTTTGCAATGTCCTTGAAGTTTTCATTTGGATTATATTCTCAAATATTTAAAAACAAAATATCAATAAAAAAGGTAGGTGTTGCAAAGGGCTTCAAACATTTCAGCAGAGAAAAAACTTTTGCCTGAGAGAGTTTTCAGAGGTAATTTAGTTGCAGCTCCTGTCCCAATGCAGGAGTAACTCTCCCTAAAATGCTCTGTGATTGTCCAGTGTTTCTTCTTCTTTTTTTCCCTTTCCTTTCCCCTGGGACATTTTCTTTTATTTTTATAACTTTCCAATATTTTTTCCCCCTTCTCTGAAGATCTTAATGTATTTAGTGCTTGGATTTCTCTTTAGTAGTTAGAAATGTCTCAGAAAGTGGTTATTAATAAATCATTGTAGGTCTGTATCTCATTTAATTTCCTTGCTGCTTTACTACTCTGTATTTTCAACCACAGCACAAAGTCATTCTGGAAATCTAAAGAGGAATTTTTAATTTTTTTATTTTTATTTTTACAATCACCTAAATGATGAAAGCAAACCTGCAGTACTCTCCCTGCAGTACTCTCCATTATTCAAGCTATTTGCTTAGGTAAAAGGTCTCTTAGCCAGATCTTGTTTTATCTGGCCTCTGTGAAGGAGGAATAATTGTGCATGCAGGGCTTTACAAACTGCATATCTTGAAAGAGAACATGGAGTCACTTCTCCAATAGGGCTTTCCTGGGAATAGGGAATAACAAGGTTGAACATAACACTTGATAACGATGGATATTTTCAGTAGCGCCAAAGGAGGGATGGGAAGTGATGAAAAAACTTATGAAAGGTAAACGGACTATAATTCATACTAAATAATCCCCACTTGTGCAGAAGCTCTTTTTAAATTACTCAGATAAATGAGCTCATTTATGGAATATTTTGTACTGCATGAACTTATATGGGCACCTGTCATGTATATATATTTTTAATACTGAACTCATATAGATAGCTTGAAGTCCCCCTTGCCCTTTAGTAAATTTAAATCTCCCACAAAGCTGCTGTACAGTAGTCATAAAGAAACATTTATGGTTCAACATAATTTCCCTTCATTTCTTTTTCTCTTTCTTTCTGGAAAAAAAAAAAACGGGGGGGGGGGGGGGAAAGGAAAAAAGGCAGTTTAAAAGTAATAAAGCACTTCCTTCTGTAAATCCTTGATCTTTTTTCTTCCTAAGGGAAGATTAATTTGTAAATATGCTAATGGATTTGTATAATATGAAACCTTCATAAGAAAAACTACATTAGTTCATATGAATGAACACATCTATCTTATTCAATTTATAAACTAATGGCTGAGAGCATCAACACTGCACTCTGCTCGGTCTCCTGTCCAAAATCACTGCTTGGATTTCTAAGACAACAGAGGATTTTGCAAAAATGTGTTAAACTTGGACCACTTTTGCCACTTCTGCCCCCCCCCCCCTTTTTTTTCTCCATTCTTTTCTTTTTCCTTTGGTTACAACACTGATGTTGGCTACAGTTCCAGACAGGTGAATACCCAGCTCTGAAGAAATCCAATGTGATGAGAGTTACACTATGTGGATGTAAGGCAACCAGCCACATACTCTCTTAATAAATCCTCCTGGTTTCCAGCAAGGTGCTGGCAGTGCCATCCCAGTGATTACTGAAGTGGACATCCCCAGAAGCTGTAGGACTTGAGGCTCCTGCAAAAGCTGTGCTCATCTAGGTTGCTGACTCAAGCTGAGAAGTTGACCTGAGCCAACACCTCACTGGGACACTGCTCTTTTTTTTTTTTTTTTTTCTAGCTAGAAGTTGTAGAGAACTTCTGATCCCAGCAGACTTTTCCTACTCCCTCCAACCATTATGGCTGTAGTGGGGGCAAAACTGACCTCCCTGCTCCATGTTAGGAGAGGAAAGGATATGGGAAAGGGTCTTTGTGTGGGGTGATTTGCCCCCAGTAGAGGTGCAGTGAAAATGGATTCACTACATGCTCCTCCTCCTCTTACCTATGTACAGGGTGCCCTCAGGCATCGCAGAGCCTGTTTTGCTCCCCAGATCTCTATGTTGCCTCCTGCCTTGTTTTTTACCTTTCTTTGACCTATTTTGGTGCTCAGCTGAGAAGCAAGGGAGGACTGAGGTTTACTTCCAACCTTGCCTGCTAGTGAGGTCATTGTACCTCTACCACATTTCCTCCAGAAAGAGAGGAGTGAGAGTGAAGATGAAGAAGACTGGTAGAACCTGTCCACCCTTTGCTTTCTACCAGTGCTTTACTGTTCTCCATGCTCTTTCTCTTCTGGTTTCCCTTTGCCTCTTTACCTTCCAGAACCAAGCAATACTAATAGAAACTTGGTGCTAAATCAAATCAAAATCTAAAAATCAAAGGCTGTGCATGGACTCTCCTTCTCCAGAGACTTTCAAGACCCATCTGGATGCATTCATGTGTGACCTACAATAGATTATATGATCCTGCTCTGGCAGTGGGTTTGGATTTGATCATCTCTGGAGGTCCCTTCCAACCCCTAACATCCTGTGATCTTGTGATCCTCTGTGGATCTGATGGGGCTGAGCTGTTCCTGGTCATACCATGGTGCTCAAGTCTGCAAGGAAATGCTCTTTTTAGCTATGAGCTCATCTCTCTGCTGCTGTCCAAGGAAGAATCCACATGTTTTGGTTTTATTCCTTTAAATACCTGATATATCTCTCAACAAAATCATGGGAGGGGGATTTTAATGGATTTTTGAAGTTAATTTTGATCCCATGTATCCTACAGGAAGAAGCTTAGTGTTGGACATGTCTAAGGGGTGATCTGGAACGCCCTAAGCTTTCTAAGGGGATTTTTCATCACTGTAGGCTTGGTTTATTAAGGTAAGGATAGATCTCTTCAACTTCAAGCCAGCATAGTCAATGAAGGACTTGTTTGATGTGCTCACGGTACACAGTGAGGAGGCATGTCATTAGTGGCCTTAGCAGCGCTGTTTTCCCAAGGGCTGACAGATTTGTGCCTGGCTCCATTGCATGGCTTTCATCCTGCTAGCCATAAACAAAAGGTGAGCATTTCTCCAGGCATGGAGCTTACCAAGAGGCCTGCCTGCTGCCATCCTTCTGCTTCCCTCGTTTGATGCTATCGTGCTCCGGATAAGAATGGAATCATAATGTGTACCTTAAGGCTGGAGAAGGAGCAGCTCAAGGAGGTGATCCACAGCTGGTTTATAACAGGGGGTGGGTGGGAGGGAAGTGTCCCAAACACTGTTCAGAATAGATGAATACCATAAAAGGGGCCTGGAAAAAAAAATCAGAAATAAGAGAGATTTAGATTTCTTTCTATTTGTTTCATTTGTTTTTCTCTGGGAAATTCTTTCTAATGCTTTTTGATAACAGTAGGGATGGAGGCTGAGCAGAGCAGAAGTGGTGGGAGAGACTTAGTGGTTGTAATGAACTGAGCTTCAGTCCTGAGCTTGCAATACTTGTCCTATAGTCTGTTCTCTTTCTAAAAGAAAAAGGAGGGGTTGGAGGGCATTTTAGGCTTTTCTCTAGCGAAGTTTTCTTCCCAACAGTCAAAAATAATAGAAAGTAGGCATAGGAGAGATCTGTTAATTGATCTTGTCCATATCTTGCCCAACACAGGGTTATTCCCTGCAGCATATTTACTAGTGCTGAGTTCAGCTTTGTTTTTAAAACCTCCACAGTGACAACCTCCCGAGGGAAGTGGTGAAAGCCTGACTCTCCAGCCTGCTGCATCTCTTTGCTGTCGATCTGCTTTGCGAAGGGAAACTCTCGCAACCAGGAAATATTTTCTGACGTTCAGACTACCTCCCCCCACATCCCCTGCCTTTATTTATTTATTTAAATGCTGTCTTATTAATTCTATTTATACTCTTTTGTATCATCCAAAATTACATCTTTTCAGAAGCATCACAAGCTGGCTTGCAACACCAAAAGGCTGTGTTCTCAAGAAAGAAGAGCTTTGCCTCGTGATGACTCCTTTTTCTTGAAGTAAAAGCACAATTTTAGCAACCTTGACCCTTTGTTGGCCCATATATTGCTGGTAAATAAATAACTTGGCTACAGGTAAAAGTTTCAAGTTGGTTACTTTCATTTTCCCTGTCTCTAAAATTGAGATATTCTGCATGAAACAGATTAAAAAAAAAATCAATAATCTGAATCTTAAGAAAATATAATATTTTTCTGATCTAAATAGTTTTTTACAGGTTAGTATTATCAAGAGATGTCTATCTGAAAATCATATCCTTTTTCAGTGCCTTCCTTTTACCCTCTCTCCTAATCTCAGCCCTGGATCATGATTTGGTCAGGGTCTTATTTAAATAACTTTTTTTTTTTTTTTTTGGGGGGGTTGCCAACGTGGTGTGTTCTGATACTCAGATCTCATAATCCAATTTTGAAATTAAAGAGCTTGGGGCAAAAACATTCATACAACTGAAATGCATGTTTTTGAACACCGAGCCAGTGTTTGCTTAAGAAAAATATACCCAAGCTCCTCTTTCTCTTCCCAATTAGTACAGCAAATGTCATGCATAGAATCTTTCTTTTTTAGCTTGCACCCTGTGTGAGGACAGAAGACAGTGGGAATTGAAGCTGGATTATGATTCTAGGCAAGGTGTCTGAATTACAGCTGAATACAGAAAATATGCAGAATAGCAACTGATTTATAGTGCCTCGTTTGCTGTCTTAACAGAATGATGTATGCCCAACAAGAAAAGCAACAGCAAAGAAAAAAATTAAGTCCTTTTTTCCAATTATTATTCCCCCCACCCCCCATTTTTTTTCTCCCCTCTTCCCCAGCCATTATTTTAAGTTTCTCAGTATTAAATCTAAAGGTTCATCGACTCACATCTTTACAGCTCTGTCTTTCTGTATACAGGACCCTGTCTGCCTGTTTCCTCTATTGCACTATTTTGTTTGTACTACTGTAATCATTTTGCTGGCCCAGATCTGTGTGGGTGTGCTGGCAGCTTTACAACAAAGTTACATGGGAACTGAGTTAAGGTTGAATATTTATTAGAAGAAGCCATCTGGCGTCAGGCTGTCTGTACAGGGGGGCTTATTTCTTTAGTAGTCTCTCCTTTTTCTTTCGAGCTCTTCCTCCCTCTCTCTCTCTCTCCGTTTCTCATTTGCACGCTGCGTGTATGTGAAAAGTGGAACACACATCTTGACATATTGATTTGATTCTTGATATTTATAGCAATTAACCCTGCTTGTGTGATCAGGCTTGTCCCCTCACCCCTTACCTCTTTCCCTTCTCCCCCCCCCCCTTTTTTTTTTCCCACAGTGGTGGGGGGATGCTGAGGGTAGGTTCCCTTGATGGCAGCCCCAGGGATGCTGGAGGGGCTCCCACCACAGACCCTTCCCACTCGTGCCATTTCCCATGGGCTCCTGGCAGCTATAGCTTTGCTTAAACATCCTTCTCCTGCTCCTTCCACACTTTCTCTCCTCCAGCTCGTGAGTTCTTAAGAGTGCTGGCGCTCCCAAAGCTCCTCACTCTCCCGATTAAACAAACTAGCCAGCAGAAGGGTGTCGGTGCTGTTTCACCATTTGCATGACACAGCCACAGGCTTCAAAGTGCGCCACTAAATTGCCAAAAGATGTTTACTTTACTTGCTTAAGAGCTCCTTGTAATTCAATTGTTCTCTCTCCCGTGGTCGAAACACACATGCATCCTGAGAAGCCGTGCTCTGGTGAGCTCCCACTGCTTACTGCGCCACCGGCTTTCCTCTCTTGTGGTTTTTGAAGATCGTAGGGTTTTTTTATTTTTTATTTTATTTTCAGTATTTTATGGCTCAAGGTAATTCACTTTTTCTGAGGTGCTTCACTGCAAGGAGCTTGGAAGATACAGTGACTTGGCTGCTGCCTTCCCTCCCTGCTCCCTTCAGTGACAGACAATTACTGGTTTTCCCAAAATATTTTTCCCCCCTTTTTATTTTTTTTTTTAAACATGAAGTTGGACATCCAAAATTGACAGTCACCTTGGAAAGCCCTGACCTATTTTTCCTAGTAGGCCAGGGAAGCTGATACAACCTAGTTGGCAGCTCTTTTCCCACCATTCCTGACTTTTGTAAGTTAATATTCCGACCTCACAGCCTTGCATAACCTCCTCCTTCATCAGTGTGGTGGTTTTGGTGGTGATGCCAGGTGGGAGAAGGGGAGCACTGGGCAACAGAGATTCTTTCCACTGACAGAAACAGTGAGTCATTACTGTCCTGTGATTATTCCCTGGCATTTTTGCAAAAGGCTGCCTGCAGGGATGAAAGGAAAGTCCTTTCTCCATGACCTACACTGAGGGTTAGCAGTCTACCGAGCTCCAGCAAAGCATAACACACGTGGGCTGATTTTGAGCAGTCTAAAGCAGGGAATAAGGGCTGGGAGCCATGGTATCTTGAAGGACACAAGCTGGGAGAGATGGTGGGTCCATGTTTCAGCCTCCCACTACTTTTCCAGCAACTGCTGCCCGATGATGCCACTGGTCAGATGATTGCCAGCATGTTATCTCCTCCCTCAGGTAGTATCATGTCTCATCATGTCTTATTGTATGTTTACTCTGGGAAAGAAAAAAAAAAGGATTTCTTTTAGGATGGCTAAATAACTGTGCTGCTTGTGGGAAAGGCATGGGAGTGGACTGGGAAGGTGGTCCACAACAATGCAAGGAGGAGGTTGCTTTGAAGGGTAACTGATAAAAGAAGTTGGAAAGAGCTAGGTTCTGACATGACCTGCCTCTTTCCTAGTTTAAATGAAAGAGGCTGCTCACCTTACCACAGTTATTCTTCCATCCACAACATAGAGAGGGGAAAGATTCATCACCTGGTCAACACCAGTGGTCTTAGCTCCTGGCTCTCTGGCAAAATGAGAGAGGAAGAAGGTGAATCACTTAGGCTTTGTTTTATATGCCCTACACACAGCGAAGTGAGCCAGCCCCAGATCTAAAGCCTACAAGACTTCAGTTGCCCATCAGGCTGGAAAAGTTGCGTTTAAGTCACTGGGCAACAGATGTTGACTTTTAAACGCTCTGTTTGTCCTTTGGCAATACGTTTAAGTCACTTTGTCTCACTTGTCAAAACACAGCAATAATAACCTTCTCCTAAAAGTATTGCAAATTGAACTACTATGGGTAGTAAGGCTCTCTGAGATGCTTAGAAGAAAAGTTGTGCCAAGGAGTATAGTTCAGTGTCCTTTGTTGGACCTAGAAGTTTGGCAGCAACTCTTTTATACTGATCAAAATCTATTCAGACTGAACTGTTAGCTACCAGTCTGAACAAAATATTCTAGAGGGGTTTGGCTTTGGTTTTATTTCAAATCTTGTTGCACTCATCAACTTTCTATGTTCTCGGCACAGGCAACATAATTGTTAATCTCCAGAGCAGTATTACAGCACTGCTTGTCCCAGGTTGGTGTCACACAGACCAGACAATACCAGAGCAAAGACAGTAATGAGGCCTCAGCTTCTGAAGAGGATGGAAAAGCAGCTGTGAGAGAGGCTGAGTGCCCAGGACTGAGCAGGACATGGGAGAACGTCAGTGCCGTATTAAGTGCGTTAAGCAGTGAGTACTGCCACCAATTAAAATCACCATACAAAGCCAGGATTTCCTTGCTGAAATAACTCCTAACAGACCCTGAGCACTGTGTTACCTTTTAGCTGAGTTCTGAGAAGGAGCTATGGTCCCTGCAACATGTAAATCTCATCCAAAAAAGTGAGAGAGAAGACCTTGTTCCCATCTCCCTTCCCAGACAATTAAGGTTACTCTTTACAATGGCCCTTCTGAGGCTCTTTCCTCTAAACCATGTGTACAGCTCTTCAGCAATCCCTTTTCTGATGTTCCCCTCCCAGACTATAATCCTTCAGGCTGATTTGGAGGTAACTCATGAAGGTGCTGGCTGGCAGCTTCACCCTCCAGCTCTCCTGTCCTATTAAAATACCAAATTGGGCCCATTGTGCTCCAGGCATGGACTGGGAACTCCTCTGGAGTAGAGGTAAGGGGAACTAGAAATGTAATTCAAGAAAGCAAGACCACCTGAGATCTTCTACTTGTCTTCTTGGGAGAAGCCCCCTTAGTCCTTTGCTTAAAAAAAAAAAAAACATTACATCCAGGAAAGCCCAGAGCAGCTAATCTAACATGTGGACACAAGGTGAGGGAGTAGTGTGTATTTTAATGTGTGACCTCAAGCTGACAAGTACTGTGTTCTTCAGTGCCAGAAGTGAGTAGATACATTTGTCTGCTCTCATCATTCCAGGTATTCATTTAAAAAAGCTTAATTTTAGCCTTATTTTTCTTTTTAATGTTGAGAAGAGTGATCAAGTTTTACCTGTAGCCAGATTTTATTTTGATAGTCTTTTTTTTAATGCACAAGTGTGAAAGTGCTGGTGCATGCCTGAAAAACACAGGTAGAATAATAACAGCAAAGTAAGATGCAGGCTTCAACCTATGAATCCAAGCACTGTGGTTTATCTTGGAAGAGGAGATGAGGATCTCAATTGTCACAGTGACACATGGGCCCTGTGGTGTGGAGCAAACTCATCCTCCCAGCCTGACAGTTATTCAAAGAGCCAAGTGGCACAGTTTAAACTGTGCTGAAATCCTCCTTGGTTTAGTGTTTTGCAGGAGGATGAGGATGAGACAAAAATTCCTGTGTTTGGAATTTTTATGTATGGAATATATTTAGAGAAGTATATAGAGTATCCATATTCTGCTCTGGTGAATGTTATTTTTTTAACAGCAGTGACATGTTCCTAGAATCCTAAATTGCAGCTTCCTAGATGTCACTGAGGGTCTCAGCATTCACTCCTATGCAAGCTTAGACCACATAACATTTCTTTAAGGCTTTGTGGCTTTGTTTTTATTGGAGGGGTGTGGGGGGTTATGTGTGGTTTGTGGTCTTGTGTTTGTTCTTGTTCTGGTTTTGATTGTTTGGTTTTTATTATTATTTTTTGTTTATTCTGGGGTTTTGGTTTTGTTTGGGGTTTTTGTTTTGTTTGGGGTTCTTCAGGGGTTTTTGTTTTGCTTGGGGTTCTTCAGGGGTTTTTGTTTTGTTTGGGGTTCTTTGGGGGGGTTGTTTATTTGGGTTTTGGGGGGGTTTTGTGTGTGTGTTTCGGTTTTTTTTTTTTTCATTTTAGTTGAGTCTGTATTAGCTGCTTTAAAATACAAACACTCTTCACAAGAGCTGCCTCTCCAATCCATGCTCCACGGCTTCAGCATTCACACGGAGGTTAAAAAAACCCACTGTGCATCACACACACAGGACTCTCTGCCTTCTTGTCTCTGTGGCTATGAATAGAGGATGCTCTCTTTCAAGTGGGGGTTTATTAGATGTTTCCCAGTGTTGCCAAAACCAATGTGCTTCAGATAGGACACCTGCATTGAAGGCATTTATGCTGCTTCCACAGTTACTGGGAGAAGCCCAAATGCTTGAACTGGGCTGCACCAAACCCAGAGACTCTGCTTATGAAACAGCATATGGATAAAAAACCTCAAACTCTTCTCTCCGCTGCTCATTTAGTGAAGCAAACTAATTTTTTTTTTTAAATATTGTTTCTTGACTTTTTCTTTTCAGACACAACTCCTCTAGGCTATTGTTATTTCAACAAAGGAAGGGGAGGATAGGCTCAGCTAGTTACTCTGTGGCTTTCTGGTGAGGAATTAAGAAATACTCTAACAGTTTAATAATGATAATCTCCAAACAGTTCATAACAGCATTAAGGGTAATTAATGACATTTGAATAGTAAGAGTACTTAATCCCTAAGGAAATGTAATATCCACAATTTTATTTACATCAGAAGTTGTTTCAAAAGTTAAAGGGAGAGAGAGGGGAGGGGGAATAATCTGTTTTTAAAGTGGTTTCATACTCACAGTGTGTCAGACTTTATCTTAAATTGCTAAAAAGCAAATAAAAATAATAGAGTTTGTGCTAATAATAGAGAACTGCATTCCATGTTAGACCCAGAATCAGGTTAAAAATAAAGAAGAACTCTTCTGTGTTTCCTGTGGGATTAAGATTTTTCTGAAAATTATAAATCACCAGTGATACTGTGGTTTACAAAGAAGGATAACTCCTTCTAAAAAGCCCCACATATTTACATTTAAAAACTAATTTTTTTTCATAGCCTTTAGAGCCATTAAAAAGAAGTTTAAATAATTTTGATGATAAATGCTACGTACTGCAGCTTTTATGTTTTTACCAGCACTTTTTATTTTTCCTTCACAGAGCTGACCCCTCTAAACCTTTGAAAAATGCTGTTACATCCTTTTACGTTCTCACAATTCTACAATGAAGGGAAAAATAATTCCTGTGATAGGGTTTTTTCTTTATTTTTATTTTTCTTTGAGATAATGCTTGAACCAGCCCCATTCAGATGTTTAGGTTTTGAAAGTCAACAGAAGGAAAAAGGGTTTCGTTGACCTTGGGTTTTGAGAATAAATAGGATAACACCTGATTCAAGACAGGAAGCTTTAGCTGGGGTAAATATACAGAGAGAAGCAGAGAGCCTCAGTCCAGTTTAGCATTTGAATGCAGCCTCTGCTCTTTTGGTTATGCTCTTGAGCCTGTTTCTACTTTTGGCTTTTACATTCCACAGAACTTCTGTAAAATCAGCAGGGACAGTGCTAATAAATTTATAATGTTGTTTTGTATTTCTGAACATAGTACCTCAGTAATTAAGTGAAATATTTATGATGAATATAAAACAATGCAAATTCATTTGTTTGCCTGAAAGCTAGCTTGTTATTTATTTAGATTTATCTTTGAATGATTCTTTAAATTGAATCACAGGATGAATGAGAGGGATATTTAAAGCAAAGAAAAATTTGCTGTAGCTTATTGATGCATTGAGCTGTATTATCTACTGTTAAAGCTGTGTGCAGAGGGTGAGGAAAACCTCAGAAAGCAAACCAACTTTGACCTGAGAAGCATTCTTTGGGTGGTGTTTTATTTTAATTTTATTTATTTTATTCCTTGTAGAAATCCCACAAGCTAAATCATTTCCCAAGAGCTGAAATCTTTAATGAAACTTATGCTGCTTTATATATGGCAAGCTGTGAAGATGGAAGCTGCATCTTGAATTATAGGACAGGTGAGGAGTTAGGTTCAAGAGAATCTGATCTAATTTTTACCTCAGCTGGCTGTGTTTTGTTCCATGGGCTACTACTTCCAGTAGTTTTTTGTCAGTTACTATTTTCAATCCTCTCACCAGTTCAAACCCAGTGAACAGAGTGACCTGTGAAAGGAAATGTCTCTGCAAAGTGTCCCTGTGTTGATGATTATGAACTGAATTGTTTACTGCAGTTGGACTTGTTTTGCTTTTTTTTCTCCTTTCCCCAAGTAAAAATTATCTTCCAAAAATAACAACTACAAATGGATTACTGCTGCTCTCCTCATCTTTCTGTTTCACAGTCATTGTGCTTATGTCATAGTTAAAGAATTACTATTTTAATGTAAAAGAACTCCCAAAAAACTAACCAACCAACCAAAAACCAAACAAACCCCCTCCCCCCAAACCCAGAAAATATGTTGGTTTACCTTAAAATGGATCTTCCAAGCTAGAGGATGGGAGATTTAGATTAGATGTCACAGTATCACAGGATGTCAGGAAGAAGTTCTTCCCCATGAGGGTGGTGAGACACTGGAAGTGGTTGCCCAGGGAGGTAGTGGAAGCCTCGTCCCTGGAGGTTTTTAAGGCCAGGCTGGATGTGGCTCTGATCGAGTGTGAGGTGTCCCTGCCCATGGCAGGGGGACTGGAGCTAGATGATGCTTGAGGTCCCTTCCAACCCTGACAATTCTGTGATGTTATTTCAAAACTATTACATTACAAACTGTTGCACTTCCACCAAGAATTACTACATATAATTATGTATACATATAGTTACATATACTACATATAATTAATTTTACTACCTGTAGTATTTTATCTAACTCTGTGTGGACTGGTGATGTGCTGAGAAATTGAGACTCATAAGTGGGAAGACTCCCTTAAGTTTTTAGAGAATTTTAGCAGTGTATGGTATGGTCTTTTATTGCTTCTTTGGTCTTAGTTTTGCCCAAAATAACCTTGAGGAATCAAAAGTGACCAAGTCCAATATGACCTGACATAAAGCTCTGTCTCACTGCTGAGTCTACAGCCAATACTTGGGAGCTTCATGATAATATGACCATTGCTTGAAAGCTTTATTTAGCAAGGCTGTTCCTCAGCCTTGCCATCATCATGATGAAGGGTCTAGAGCACAAATATTCTGAGGAGTGGTTGAGGGAACTGTTGTTGTTTAGCTTGGAGAAAAGGAGGCTGAGGAGAGATCTTCTCATTCTCTACAACTACCTAAAAGGAGGTTAGTGTGAGGTGGGGTTGGTCTCTGTTCCCAAAGAACAAGTGGTAGGATAACAGGAAATGGTGTCAAGTGGTGCCAGGGGAGGTTAAGGCTGGACTTTAGGAAAATGTTCTTCTCCAAAAGGGTTGTCAAGGCCTCGAACAGGCTGCCCAGGGAAGTGGTGGAATCACCATCCCTGGAAGCATTTGGAAGAGGTGTGGGTGTGTTGCTGAGGGAAATGGTTTAATGGTGGCTTGCAGTGCTGGGTTAACTGTTGAACTTCATGATCTTAATGGTCTCTTCCAACCAAAATCATTCTTTTATTTAATGTTCATTTCATAACTATTTTTAACTAGCTTTGCTTCATTAAAGGAAAACATCTGGGTTGCTAGGTTCAGGCTGAGAGCAGGGCTCCTGGACATTAGTAAAAAGGAGAGACTGAACTTTCTACCTTATGGTGTCTTCTCTTGCTACCAAATGTGCTGCCAAGAGAGCATACCTCCTGTGATACCTGAGCAGCTGGGGACACAGGAACAGGGTATGTGTGACAGCTTGAATCTGCAAAGCATTCAGCCCAAGGTGAAGGTGGGATTAATACATGCAAGGATTTACAGGCTGGAAGTTCTGTTTGCTGGCTTCCTAATAGCTCTAGAAGGAGAACATTGGTAAGGTGTTAAGAGATATCAAGTCAGAGTCATGCTATGGTGGTCAGGAGCAGAACAAGGTGTTTCAAATGACTCTTTTAGCAATTTTGAGAAGGTTTTGGACAGAAAAGTGGCTTAGAATTAGCAGAATGACTCCCATGTTTGCTTTGGTTTTGTTAGTGAAGCTGTTTTATTTTTGCCTTTTATTTTGCCTCACTATTGACAATTTTGCCTATTAATATATGCATCACACCTGGTCTATCAGCTACACAAAAACACAACTTTGAACTCCAAGATTGAAAAGGGGGAGGTTTCAGTAAGTCACCCACGTCTGCTGCTTACTTTCTGGCCTCTTAGAAAATTATTTGAAGCATGCTGTAAACATAGGGGAGAGCTCAGTAAGTTAAGTTGGCTGGAAATGTGCTACTGTATGTTACTACAAGAATGCTGTTTGGAATCTTTTGCTGCTGCTTGCAGCACATTTTGGAAACCAATTTCCTTTTTGGAGATGCAAACTGTGGTTTGATGCCCATAGTAGGGCTGTGTAGACTAAGAGTAGACTTTCATTGATACAGAAACGTTAAACACAGAGAAAGGGAGGTGAGTGCTGTGCTATGCTATTTATTACTGCAAACAACATAAC
The DNA here is from genome assembly GCF_027791375.1 of Indicator indicator. Taxonomy (NCBI): domain Eukaryota; kingdom Metazoa; phylum Chordata; class Aves; order Piciformes; family Indicatoridae; genus Indicator; species Indicator indicator. Next base: position 41,542,694 of record NC_072014.1, on the reverse strand, counting down.
TTTGGATTTTAAGGCACAACCACAACACAATGTGCAGCTTCTGTCCCTTCTTCTCTTCCTAGGTCAAAAGTTCCTGCTGGACTTGCTTTCTTTTGAGGCATTCCCAAGAAGTTCATAGAATCATAGAGTTATAGAATCAACCAGGTTAGAAGAGAGCTCCAAGACCATTCAGTCCGACCGATCACCCAGCCCTATCCAATCAACTAGACCATGGCACTAAGTGCCCCATCCAGGCTTTTCTTGAACATCTCCAGGGATGCCAACTCCACTACCTACCTGGGCAGCCCATTCCAATAGGCAGTCACTCTCTCTGTGATGAAGTTGTCAGCTTCAGTGATAGCAGTGAAAAGGAAAGTGCAGTCATGCTCCACTTTTCTTCTTTTTTGTTTTTCCCCCTTTCCTTCAAACCTCAGTGGCATGAAATTTTCAGCTCTCCTCATTTTTAAAAATATAAAAATTGATTTCTCCTGGTGGATTCCCCATGTGGAGAGATTTAAAGAAATATATGAAACACATTCATAATGAAGAACAAGTAAACATTCCCACTCTCTCAATTACTTTTGATTAAAAAAAAAAAAGAACAAGAGGTATTTTTGAACAAATCTCATAATTTTAGGGCTGTCTCAAAGCTTCAGAGCTTTGAGCTGGCAGTGATGCAGAAGTGTCAGGGTGTGCTGGGGAAGGGCAAAGCAGCCTCAATCCAGTTTCAGAAAGGAGACTAAAACAACCCTCTTTGAAGGGATATTTTGGTCCCTGTTGTATTTCCTGATATTACATGTACAGTAGAGTCAAAAGGGTATTTAAAAAAAAATCTCAAAATAGAACTCAAATAGACTCAAAATAGGACTCCAGTTGTACAAATAGCTTTCCAATCAGGGTGCAGAAATAGCCCATGCTCAGCTCCTCTTTGTTCCAGTGCTGAATCCAGTGGTGGTGCTGTGACGGCAGTGAGGCTCAGCCTCACCTTGTACATTCTTAGAGCCTTCTGTGTGGGGTCCGAGTAGAGACGTATTAAGTTTGGTTTTGCCTTGACTCTTGCTGCTGTCATTCTAGAAAACTCCTTGGAAATGGCCAACCAGAAGTTTAAAGTACATGCATTTGAAGAGGAAAAAAGGAATACTAAAAATAAAACTCTTTATGCTGATGGCATGGAACATTATGATCTCAGAAGGGCTTTCACTATTGAACCCTGTAGTATGTTTTTAGTAAGGGGGTTACTTAATTCTCCTCCTACCTCTCCCCCCTCAAAAAAAATGAAACAAAACAAACAACCCCAAAAAAACCCAAACAACCAAACCCACATGAATGTTGTTTGCAATATAATTTCCTCACTCCTAAGATGTGTTTCTCTGCTGTGGTTGACAGTGTTGGAGACATAGCTGGCTAAGTGATTCTTGGCTTTTAAACCACAAAAGGATGATCTTGAGTCCAATATTCACTTTTCAGACTTGAGAGGAACATGATTTTGACCTCAGGAAAGGCAGAATGCCTGCCCTCATTAACATCCTCATATAGATTTTTTTTTTTTGCTGTTGTTCATTAGGAGAGGCTCCATAGGAATACCATGGTGAGCCTCTAATATTGTCTCCTTTTACCTCTTTTGTTCTTGGCTTTTCAACAGTTGGAAGTCATGGACTAAAATTGGTAACCTTCCAGAACAAGCTTTGAGTCTGCCCATAATAAGATATAATATGTGATGGACAGTAGACCCTAAATTTGCTTCAAGAAGGAATAGTTTTGTGTACCTTTATTAAAAACAGGCAATTTTTTGATTAGGAAAAACTAATTTACAATGCCTAGACCATTCAAATTTTTTGGTGGTTAGTAGACTTAAATATGCACATGTCTTTACAGGATGCTGTAAAACTGGCAGTGAGCCCTCCTGGCTGTGGGGGTCATTGGATCAAGTGGGGTCTCTGAAGCACCTGAGTATGGCCCAAACCCACCAGGATCTAGAAGGGAGTGGTGGATCACATATCAGGCAGGATCTTGGGGGAACAAACAAGAACTGAGGAAACATGCAGTATACTAAAAAAACCCAACACACTATGTAAGGAGGAACTTCTTCCTAACATCCAATCTGAATCTACCCATTTCTAGTTTTGCTCCATTCCCCCCAGTCCTATTACTTCCTGACACCCTAAAAAGTCCCTCCCCAGCTTTCTTGTAGCCCTCTTCAGATACTGGAAGGCCACAGTAAGGTCTTCTGAGAGCTTTCTCTTCTGCAGGCTGAACAACCCAAACTCTCTCAGTCTGTCCTCATAGCAGAGGAGCTTCAGCCCTCTGATCATCCTCGTGGCCCTTCTCTGGACACCTTCCAGCACCTCCAGATCCTTCTTGTAACAAGGGCTCCAGAACCAGACACTGCACTCCAGGTGGGGTCTCAGAGTGGAGCAGACATCCAAGACACCATCAGACATTGAAGTGAGCAAGTCTTATATGGGGTGGTTGAGGCAGCTGGAGTTGTTTAGGCTGGAGAAGAGGAGGCTGAGGGGAGACATCATTGCTCTCTATGACTCCCTGAAATAAAGTTGGAGTGAGGTTGAAGTCAATCTCTTCCCCCTAATATCAGGTGATAGAATGAGAGGAAATGGTCTGAAATTGTGCCAGGAAAAGTTTAGGCTGGAGATTAGGAAAAATTTCTTTACAGAAAGAGTGGTCAGACAGTGGAACAGGCTGTCCAGTGATGGAGTTACTGTCCTTAGAGGTGTTCAAGAAATGTGTGAACATGGGACGTCGTTCAGTGGCTATGGTGGTCTTAGGCTGACAGCTGGACTCAGTCTTAGAGGTCTTTTCCCAGAGAAACAATTCTGTAATTCTATGAGAGCCAATACAAATGACACTCAGGCTATGCACAGTGCTAGTAGTAGAGTTGTGGTAACAATAAATAATGGGGAAGCAATAGAAATGAGAATAACTCAGAAACCAAAGGTTACCAAGAAATTCAAGTGCAGGCATCACTGTTCTTACTGGCTTCCTGAGAGTCACTTGTACTGCGAGTTTTCTTCCCATACATTTAAGTGAAGTACAGATACCATGGCAGCAGCAAAAATGTACTTTAATTATGAAATGAAAATAATTTTTAGTGGGAAATTGAAGTCGTTTAGGTCTCAGTCCTGCAAAGAGTTTTATGCTTGTGTTTAATTAGCGTTAATGTCTCTAAGTGGTCCCATGGTGAATCCTATTGATGAAAATGGTCCTGCTCAGCTAGATTACAGCTAAGCATGTGAATATGTCTTTGCAGGATTAAGGTTTACAACTGTACAGATTTGTTTTCACTAGAGATCTCAAAAAGAGAAGCTTGACTTTAGAGTTGAAAACACTTCTTGCTTTCACTGCTTCATTGCCCTAGTTGCTAAGAAAAAAAAATGCTGCATGTATTAACCTGTTGCTCCACATACTAAGTACTTGCTTCTCCATGTGAGAAAAGGTTTAAATTCCTCATCCTGCTGGCCCAGTTTCCACCCTCTCATAGCTTGTCCTTCATGCCAGCTAAAGTATCTCCACTATCCCTCAGAGAAAAGCAAAGCCAAAGCAAATTTATCAGAGTAGCCACCTGCTTACATGGCTTAGATCACCTCATCAAAGAACAAGAGCCCTACAGTGATGGAACACTCAGTTCAAACAGCAAATAGCACATATCAAATATTGAGAGGACCAGAGTCTTGGTGGTTTGAGTCAGAATAATCCCTGCTTATCGGGTTAGCTATCATCAAATACTCCAATATTCTGAATTTTAGATCACACACTGCATTTGTTGTAACTTAATACTTTTCCCCAAATAAAAACAAATGAGGCAAGAAGATGTTTGTCCCATTAGCAATGTGTAAGTCTGCAAATAATTAGATATCTAGGATACATTAAACTGATAAACATTTTAAATTATTAACAATATTAATAAGGAGCACTAAAGAGGTCTTTTTTTTTTTTTCCCTTTTTTCCCCTCTCCAACTAAGAAATTATTTTCTGAAGAAAATGAGAAAAATTCTGTACCAGGGAAAGGTTTGCATGTGCTGATGTTGAGAAATCCATAAAGGTATGTGAATAAGTTTATAGAATGAAATTTCTTTTCCTGGAGGAAATGTAGACTTCATAGAGACATGCACACACCTGTTCTTATAATGACTAGGGAGATTTGGAATCTGTGTTGCAATTTCTCTTAAAATTTGGGCTGCTTCCTACCATCTCTGGTTTGGATCCCAGATCTGGATTGATTGGGAGACGACTTCTGTAGGTTGAGGCTCCTTCCATGGAGGTATTGAAGGTGAGGCTCGATGAGGCCCTGGGTGACCTGATCTAGTTGGGGATGTCCCTGCTGACTGTGGGGAGGTATGACTGGATGACCTTTGGAAGTCCCATCCCAGACCATTCTGATTCTGTGAGCTGAAGGGTGCCTTCATCAGTTATACTTTGATTTCCTTTCTATCTGCTGCAATGAGAACCATGTGAGCATTGTAACACTTCCAGGGATCGGGCATCCACATCTCCTCTGAGCACCCTGTGCCAGTGTTTCACCACCCTCAACAGTGAAGAACTTCTTCCTTACATCTACTCCAAACCTACCATCCTACCTTTGTTGGCCTCAAGGTAATCAAAGTGTTTTTTTGAAGTCTGTTTTCTTGTCCAGTGTCATTTAATGCTCCTGTTGTGCTAGCAGCTTCCATCAAGGGTTGAAATTAATGCTTGGCATGGGGAGGTGGAGGATTTGCGGAGCAGTCCTCTGGTGAGGCTGACATTCTTGTGAACCAAGTGAAAATTAAGAATGCATTCCCCAAGAAAGTTGGGCTGATTTAAGGGAAAAATGTAGGGAGATGAAATGTGATCTGGGCTGTGAAGATAAGAATGGAAGGGGAATGAGGTGGCTTGAGCTGGAGGGGCATAAAATGTAGAATAAGAGATTGAGTACCCTTAAATCTCACAAAAATCTGTGTTAAACCAGGCATGTCAAGGACTGTGTCTTCTCCAACAGGATGTGTGCCCCTTTCTTCCTTCACTTGATATTTAGGCTTTGCTTGGGATGGTGAATCAGACAGGTCACCCCAGTGTGCTGCTTCAGCCTGTCTTGCACACTGTATGGCACCAAATTGATGGCTGCTCCTCACTCTGTGCCTCCCAGCTCCTCTTGGCTTTAGAACAGCAAGTTCCTTCTGATCTGAATGTCTTCAGCTGTTGTCCTTCACGTAGGGGGCCCTGTGTTTGGCAGCAGCTGCTGGATCAGGCCCATGCAACTGCTACCACAGCTTAATTTCTCCAGCTCAGCCCCAGTTAGAGGAGTCTGAGGATGAAGTCAAAGATCCTGGTGAAGCTGTGGTGCAGGTAACTGATGCATTGACAGCTAGAAGATGGAGAGACCAGGACAGGTTTCATTGGGATAAAGATTGAGCAACAGAGAAGGGAATTGTTGTGCTGCTGTGGTTCTGAGAGAAAAACACTCAAAACTAAAATAAAAAAAAAAAAGAATAATTTTGTGGTTGATTTATATTTCTATTATAGGCTTATCCTGTTAGCTTGTACTTAGAGAAGAACTGTTCCCTGAGGTACGATTTATCCTTTTTAGAAACTCTCCTCCCTCAAGAAACTTCCAGCAGTGGAAAGAACAAAAGTTGAGGCTGTTTGAAGGCGAAATCCAGCAAAAGGAACTGAGCAGCTGTACTCAAGTCTGCATGCAGTAGCTAAATCTTCTGGAGTGCAACCACGTAGTGTGGTTGGTGGATGAGAAGCTCACCATGAGCTGTCAGTGTGCACTTGCAGCCCAGAAAGCCAACCAGAGCCTGGGCTGCAGCATGAGAAGTGTGGCCAGCAGGTCAAGGGAGGTGATTCTCCCCCTCTACTCCATGCTGGTGAGACCCCACCTGGAGTACTGCATCCAGTTCTGGAACCCCTATTACAAGAGGGATATGGACATGCTGGAAGGTGTCCAGAGAAGGGCCACGAGGATGAGCAGGGGGCTGGAGCTCCTCTCCTATGAGGACAGACTGAGAGAGTTGGGGCTGTTCAGTCTGGAGAAGAGAAGGCTCTGAGGAGACCTTCTTGTGGCCTTTCAATATCTGAAGGGGGCTCCAAGAAAGCTGGGGAGGGACTTTTTAGGCTATCAGGTAGTGACAGGACTGGGGGGAATGGAGTAAAGCTGGAAGTGGGGAGATTCAGACTGGATGTGAGGATGAAGTTCTTCCCCATGAGAGTGGTGAGAGCCTGGAATGGGTTGTCCAGGGAGGTAGTTGAGGCCCCATCCCTGGAGGTGTTTAAGGCCAGGCTGGATGAGGCTCTGGCCAGCCTGATGTAGTGTGAGGTGTCCCTGCCTATGACAGGGGGTTTGGAACTAGATCATCCTTGTGGTCCCTTCCAACCCTGACTGATTCTTTGATTCTATGTAAATAGTTGAGAAACACTTGCCCCTCAACGAGGAATTTCATGAGAAGTGTTATGGTCGTTTTAAAGGTTTCCCTAACAGCAACATTTCTCCCAAATTCTGTTAAGGTGGTGTTTTGAGAGTTGCAAAGAAAACATAGGTTGCTCTGGGAGGTGTTTGGGGCCCAAGTCCTGGAGAAGTGAAGCTCGACAGGCAACCTGATCTAGTGCAGGATGTCCCTGATGACTGCAGGAGGGGGTTGGACTGGGGTTAGGGTGCAGCTGAGGTTGCTGGGGGTGTTTAGCCTGGAGAAGAGGAGGCTCAGGGGAGACCTTATTGCCATCTACAACTACCTGAAGGGAGGTTGTAGCCAGGTGGGGGTTGATCTCTTCTCCTACACAACCAGTGACAGAAGGAGAGGACACAGCCTCAAGCTGTGCCAGGGGAGGTTTAGGCTGGATGTTACGAAAAAATTCTTCCCAGAAAGAGTGATTGGCCATTGGAATGGGCTGCCCAGGGAGGTGGTGGAGTCACTATCCCTGGAAGTGTTTAAAATAAGACTGGATGAGGCCCTTAGTGCTATGGTTTAGTTGATTAGATGGTGTTGGGTGATAGGTTGGACTTGATGATCTTGGAGATCTTTTCCAACCTGGTTAATTCTGTGACTCTGTGACTAGATGACCTTTGGAGGTCCCTTCCAACATAGACCATTCTATGATTTTCTAACAATCAGTACTTTTGTTTGTTTTTTAGCTTTTTTTTTTCCTGCATGGGAAAAATAGAGGATGGTGATTGCAGTGGGGAACAGGGTGAATAAAAGAGGGACGAAAGACAAAATCAAGCCAAGTCCTTGCAGAACGCAGGAGGCCTTCACGTCTATGAAGGCATTCCCAAGTTCTGTTAAGGTGAGATGTTTTGAGAGTTACAAAGAAAAATTAGGAATGACTCTTTAACAAGCAGGTCCTCCTTGATTTTGCTCTTTTATTTTTTTTCAATAGGAAAAATAGAGGATGGTGACAGCAGTGGGAACTGGAGGGAAGACAGAGGATGGTGACTGCAGTGGGGAACTGCATGGGTGCAAGAGGCATGAGTGAGAAAGCCAAGCCAAGGGATTCCAGAAAGCAGGAGACCTTCACATCCATAAAGGCCTGGCTGCTGAATCTGGCCTGTGGCTGCATGCACACACACGTGCTGATAGAAAGCAGATTTAAAAGGTAACAGTGCAATTGCTTTAGAGGTCTGGATGTGTTTGGAAGTTTGTGACTGGTTGTCAGTGATGTCATAACCATATTTATTATAGCTCATAAATGGATGGGTCTGACTGTTTTCCTTATTTTAATGTATAAATGGCAGTTTATAATGGCAATAAAACACCCCAGGCGGTGCATTTCAGGGTGATTATTGCATTTCTCAGGTGGTTAAAGTTACTCTAACTGCCTTTCAGCTCAGATTTCAATAGTATTTGCCCAGGGTTCGGGCCATTTTTACTTGTATTTTTATGTACAAACCTCAAATTAAAGTGTTTTATTGCTTTTTAATTAAAATGTTGAAGTGTAAAGAAGGAATGGTCACAGGCAGAGAGAAAGTCACAGTAGTAGGTGTTGTGATGTATGAGAAGGTAGGTGGGAAGAGGAGAGGCTGCAGAGCCTGTCACTGTGTTTGGGTATTTCCCAGGTACCCACTACTGGTTCCAGTAAACACATGCATTTGTGAGCCAAAGGCACTGGTGTCTCTCTCATAAAACCTAGAGCTGAGAAATTACTGACTAAAAATGGCTGTGAAGCCTTAATCAAGTGCTCAGCATCAAACTGCCCCCACTGGTTCAGACTGAGACTTCTTGATGGTCCCCATGTGGGAGCTGGTGACACCTCAGCTCATGGTGTTCCTGATTTTTAAGAGGGGGAAGGAAAAAAATGGCTGGTTGTACAGGGCAGACTCCAAATCCAGTGGCAGTGGTGGGCTTTTAATGGAACATAGTTGTTCTGGAAGGAATAATTTCCTGGGTACATGAATGAATGAATTCACCAGTTTGGTCCATGTGCAGGGTGAAGTGTTTGCTTGCTGAAATCCTAGTGGATGATGTCATGTCTAAGTATCTGCTTGCTGAGAGCAAAGCACCAAAGTTCTTGTATGTCCTCACTCAGTGGTGGCCAGTGTCTCTGTGCCAAGGGAAAGAAGGTCCCGTAGAGGGGCAGGGCTGCTCCCTCTTACTCTGGGGGCTGATGGAGTGCATCCCAGGCTGCATCAAGTGTGGCCAGCAGATGGAGAGAGCTGATTCTGCCACTTTGCTCTGATGAGACCTAACCTGGAATGCTGTGTCCAACTCAGGAGCCCTCAGCACAGGAAGGACATGGACCTGGTGGAGCAGGTCCAGAGGAGGGCCACAAAAAACATCGGAGGTGGGAGCACCTCTGCTCTGAGGACAGGCTGAGGCAGCTGGGGGTGTTTAGCCTGGAGAAGAGAAGGCTCCAGGGAGACCTAATAGCAGCCTCTAGTGCCTGAAGGGGACTACAAGAAGGCTGCAGAGGGACTGTTTCCAGAGGCCTGCAGTGACAGGACATGGGGCAATGGTTTGAAATTAGAGAAGAGCAGATTTAGATTTGATGTTAGGAACAAGTTCTGCACCATGAGATTGGTGGAACACTGAAATAGGTTGCCTAGGGAGGTAATGGAGGCTCTGGAGATATTCAAGGTCAGGCTTGACCAGGCTCTGAGCAATCTGTTGTAGTAGAGGATGTCCCTACTGACTGCAGGGGGTTTGGACTGGATGACCTTTGGAGGTCCCTTCCAACCCAAGCCATTCTATGATCCACAGTGGCATCATTCCTGAATGACTCATTGTAATCTTCATTGACTACATAAAGATGAGTGGCAGTGAATGACACAGCATCCACAAGATTCCTGTTCCTTCCTCAGGCCCTGACACTAACACAAGTTGTGTCTGCATCTCATCTCGGTGTTTCCTTGTTGAGGCTGAGCCCTCACAATGCTTTTGCATGGTTAATGTGGGGCTCCATAGCTGTGCTCACAGGGCAAACTCTTCAACTGGTTATCTCTCATGGTACATTTTATAAGAATTAGAGAATCAGAGAATCATTTCAGTGGGAAAAGCCCTTTGAGATCATTGGATCACCTGTTGGCCGTGGACACCAAACCATGTCCTAGAGTGCCATGTCTCCATGTTTCTTGAATACCTCCAGGGACAGTGACTCCACCACCTGCCTGGGCAACCTATTCCAATGTTTGACTACTCTCTCAGTAAAGAAATTTTGCTTAATATCCAACCTAACCTGCCCAGGTACACCTTGAGGCCATTTCCTCTTGTCCTGTTGCTACTTACATGAGAGAAGACACCAACACCTACCTCACTGCAACCTCCTTTCAGGTAGTTGTAAAGAATGAGAAGGTCTCACCTGAGCCTCCTTTTCTCCACACTAAGCAATCCCAGTTCCTTCAGCTGCTCTTCATAAGCCTTGTTCTCCAGACCCTTCACCATCTTTGTTTTCCTTCTCCTAGAATCATCTAAGTCATCTCTTCTGGGTACCATTTAAATAAACTACGAAAGGAAATCATGCCCCTAGCAGGTAAAGACAGGAGTATTATAAGCTTCACAGAATCACAGAACCAGGTTGGCAGAGACCTCCAAGGTCATCAAGTCCAACTGATCACTCAACCCTAACTAATCAACCAGACCATGGCACTAAGTGCCTCATCCAGTCTCTTCTTAAACACCTCCAGGGATGTCAACCCCACCACCTCTCTGGGCAGCCCACTCCAATGGGCAATCTCTCTTTCTGTGAAGAACTTCTTTTTAAGATTAAGCCTAAACTTCCCCTTGCACAGCTTGAGACTGTGTCCTCTTGTTCTTTTGCAGGTTGCCTGGGAGAAGAGACCAATCCCCACCTGGCTGCAACCTCTCTTCAGGTAGTTGTAGACAGTAATGTCTTCCCTGAGCTTCCTCTTCTCCTCTTCTCTTCATGAAGGAAAGATATATTTTGGGATTATAAACCATTAGGGTTAACTTAAGACAAAATAAACCTCAAACTAACTTAATTTTACACAAAACCCATCCATAAACCCATTTCAAAACAGCTTTTTTTCCCCTTCCCACCTTTAGTTCTGCTTCTCCTGTGCAAAATATCCCTCTCCCATACCTCCCTCTCCCCTCCCATACAAGAGTGGAAGAAATGCTTAATGGGAAGGCAAGAAAAGCACATTAGGAATATTAAGGAAAAACTACAGTCTACACACTATGAAATGAAATGCATCTGATGTGAATAAATCCCCCCAGAAATCTGACATTTGCAGGCATCCCCTCGCATACCTTCATGGAACAACTTCTACGTTCGTAAAACATTCATTGAAAGCAGCTCTGCAGTTTTATAGAGCACAACATGCCAGGGATGCAAGAATCTTGCCAGTTCTGTGAAAAATGACACCAATTAAAGCTTAAATTGCTTGTTTTCTCATAAGGTACATATTTTCATAACTTTGAAATCAAATAATTGCTGCTTTTATATTAAATACAATAAAACAAAAAGGGATGCTAGTTTAGAGGAACTGCTACAAGCGTTTTAATATTGTTTTCCCACCATTTAAAGTCACAAAATATGGAAAACAAGTCAAGTATGCAAAGTTCCAAGGAGATAGAGAAACTCCTTCAGATTATTACATCATTTGTCTTTTGTGTCAGGAAATGTGTGTGTGTGTGTGATTTCATTGTTTGATTAAATGCCAAAAAAAAAAAAAAAAAAGGGAGGCATATTGCTCTTATCTAAGCAATTGCAAATTTTACTCATCTGAAAAAGAATTTGTTTCCTACTTTGACATATTAGAAGGTAATATTTTCTTTCTTCTTCTTCTTTTTTTTTTTTAATGGTCCAAACAAGCATTGGAAAAAAAATAAAAAAGAAAATCCTAACTTCCCAGGCTTGCTTTTTATTTTGTATTAACAATGCACTGTACTAAAATTTCCCATACTGGAACACAGTCCCTAGTGGTTTTCAAGCTATAAACTGAGTAAACAGTCCCTTTTTCTTATTGAGTGTCTATGTGAATGCATGTTGTTTCTGGAATACATCATATTCATTTGCAGAAATCTCCTGTATGGATCTTTTAACACTTTCTTTTTCCCCTACCTCTCTCTTTTTATTTATTTATTTTTTTCTCCCCCACAGGGTACCTCAAAATATTACCTTTTAGAGGCATGATTATATCCATGTAACCTGTGGGGAAAAGCACACTTATGGCTCACAGTCTGAATTAAGCATTTGTCATTGTGGGTAAGTGTCATTTAAAATACCTCTATCTGCTAATTATTTAATATGCTAATGCTATGCTGCTGTACTATCTCTGGGTTATGTTAGCAGGTTTTTGGCAGTGCTGCCCTGAGCAGAGTGTAAGAAAATCAAGGAAAACTATTTCCATAGAATAAAATCAAGGAAAACTATTTCCTTAGAAGAACATCAAGGAAAACTATTTCCACAGAAGAAAATCAAGGAAAACTATTTCCATAGAATAAAATCAAGGAAAACTATTTCCACAGAAGAAAATCAAGGAAAACTATTTCCATAGAATAAAATCAAGGAAAACTATTTCCTTAGAAGAACATCAAGGAAAACTATTTCCACAGAAGAAAATCAAGGAAAACTATTTCCATAGAATAAAATCAAGGAAAACTATTTCCACAGAAGAAAATCAAGGAAAACTATTTCCACAGAAGAAAATAAAGGAAAACTATTTCCATCTTGAGTTCCCTCATATCCTTTTTATTTTTTTATTGCAAGTGCTTACATAGGTAGCACTTATCAGTGATATTTTTTGGACTCTCACCATATCAGGCTTGACAAACTTAGCTTTGCATAATGAAGGATCTTTTAAAAAAAAAAAAATAACCTGAGGACAAGGCTTCATCTGGGGACCTTGAGGTCAGTTACCATTGGCCCAGCCTCCATTAACCCCCACAGGAAATCTTCCAGGATCCTTATTTTGTCTTGAGTGGGTGTTCCTAAACTAGCAGTCTTTTTTTTTTTTTTTAAATATATATATTATATTTTTTTTCCCACTAAAACAGAGATGGAGTTTCCTTTAAAAGACAAAAAAATTTCATCTGGTAGAATATTGGAAAAATGTTTACGAGCCAGGGAGAAATTTGCAGAGAGGAGTCAGAGAGAAACTTGCAGAGAGAATGGTGATATTTGAAATTGCTCTGTTGGCAAAATTCTGCCCTGCCTAAATTTGGAAGAAGGGAGGAAAAAAAAAAGAATAAAATAAAAAGAAGATTTGAAAGCTTAGTAAGCGATTAATAGTAAGATATTAAAAGACAGCTAAGTGTTCTTGGTCACCAGGGAAAATCAACTGGGATAATGAGATCCCCACAGCTTTGTGATCAATCCAAAGCAACAGGGATGTCATACCAATGGGTTAACTAACGCTATGTGTATGTGTTAAAAAAGTCTCTCAGTAGTCTGAATCATGCCCAATCTGAAGCCTGCAGATTACATGATCTGTTATTAACCCATTACTATTCTGCTTTTGGTGTGTTTTGGCACTGAAGGATGAGAGGAAAGTGCCTGAAATATGTCTCCTTTTAATCAAGTGGCTAATTTTTTTCCTTTTTTTTTTTTTTTTTTGAAGGGGGTTGTTGGGGAGGGAGAGTATATCTTCTTTACGGTGTCATGTTAAACTCAAGTTACAATGTCTTAGATTTAAGAGGCAGGCCAGTAATGCAGGCAAGGGTGTCTCCTGCAAGGAGACAGAGATTAATGCCATGTGTCCTGATGATTCTCCACCACAATTTAGGATTCTGGTGGCGCCATGACGCCCCTGTTTTTTATGGTGCTTTGCCAAGAGAAAATGACTTAAAGGAATTGTGTGAGTGCATTCCTGTTATACTTTTACACAACCACATTCATGTACAGAAATAGCATAATGAGTATTTTTCGAGTGATCTCTCCTTCCAGATTCACCTCCTTTGAGTAAAATGTTGAGCGCAGGAAGGAGGAGAGTTAGGATTTTTGTTTGTAATTTTTTTTTGTTCTGTTTTTCTTTTCTTTCCTTTTTTCATTTTTTTTCTTTCCCCCTAAGTGAGAAAGGTTTTCACATGGGAATATACTTCTCTTTTCCCCCTCCTCCTTTCTCCATGACAACTGACCACAATTGAAGTAGATTCTTCTTAACGTACTGTAATGTGAGAATTTTCTTCAGCTGGAGGGTATTTTATTCCCTAAATTGAAAGCTGTTCTGCTTTGGTGTGCAAAATGTGGACTTGAAGCTTTAGGGGTGGGTACCTTTGCCAGGTAAAAACTGGTACAGGGAGAGCTTGAATGCCCTCAAAACCATAATAAGCTTTTCAAGACTTTATAGGTCTGAGGTTGAGAATGATTCCTAGGCTGAAACCTCTTGGCACATGATGTCCTTGTATTGAGGGGAGTTTGCACCAGGCAAGCAGAGTGTTTTAAGGCATTTTGGCTAACTTCACAACTGTTTTTATCATTTAACTTGTGCGTAAGTATAGACATTTATGCAGCATTCATCTTCTGGGTTTCAAAATTTTGCAAGGCAGTCATTTATTCTTTTATTTTCCACTCTTTTTTTTTTTTCCTTTTTTTTTTCCCCCTTCCCCCCCAAATCTGTGAAAAGGGGTGTGTGGAGTTGTCTATTTTTTGGTGTTATTTTGGTGACCCAGCTGCAGATCAATAAAGCCAGGTGTGTTAGTAGCTTCTAGAAATGCTGGTGTTCTAGTCATTGCTGTGTTTTTAGGAGTGAGTCTCTTTCTGTTGCCTGAACCATTTAATCCGTCTCCATGAGTTTGATTTTTGGCTCTGTTCTTATTTGAAGGCAGTCCTCAAGTGTAAGTGTATTCATGGTAGGTGATGGAGCCCAGAGGGCTGGTCTGTCCCTCAGAGGGTTTTGAAAGCTCAACATGAAATGAAGTATCTAGCTTGATACTGAATGTGAGGAAGGCTGTGTGGAAGGATGATGGACTCAGAGGCCACCTCTGCTTCTTGGCTGCTGTGCTCCAAAAGGTTTGTAATTCTTTTAAAGTTAGTGGTTTCCCACTGTGACTATGAGAACTATGAGAACATAATCAGGGCTGGAGCTTTTGAATGACAATGGCATCATGCTTAAATATTAATCTCATTGGAGTGGACAGAGAGAGGTTTCTGTATCTGGGGAAAAAAATGATGTACTTATCTGTATATATAGATAAGGCTTTTGTTCATGGCCAGAAAAAACATCCTCCCTTAGTCCTTGGGCATGGACAGATCTTCTTGGTCTGAAGCATGGTGTGGAGGGGTCTGCTAAATAGGCTTTAGAGAGAGCTATAGGTTTTGCCAAGAATAAGAGTGCTGGAGGGCAAGAGGTTGTTGGAGATACTGCAGCTATTGCAGCAAATAATCAGTAATTGAAAGGAAACTCATACAAAGCAGCTAGGTTTATGGTGTTCATAGCAAAGAGGTATTTACTAAGCAGGTCTTTCTTCTCCATGTGAAAAAAAGGTGGTCCCCAGCATACTCCTATGTGTTCTTTAACATAGTATTTTGGTTTGGAAATTAAAGATTGAGTTAAAAATATTACCTATAGCATTTGAAAAGTAATTTCCTCTTGATGTGCAGTTAAGGTCAGTGTTTACACATAACTTCAATGTCATAATAACACAGAGTTTTACTGCTGCATGTGGTTCCTGCAGTTAATGTATCCAGTTGTATCAATACTGGCTGTTTTATTGGTGCAAATACATGGGGTGGTCTTGGAAATACACTTTCTCTGGGAGAGGACCACGAGGATGATCAGAGGGCTGGAGCACCTCTCCTATGAGGACAGACTGAGAGAGTTGGGGTTGTTCAGTCTGGAGAAGAGAAGGCTCTTAGGAGACCTTATTGTGGCTACAAGAAAGCTGGGGAGGGACTTTTTAGGGTGTCAGGTGTAGTGACAGGACTGGGGGAAATGGAGCAAAACTAGAAATGGCTAGGTTCAGATTGGATGTTAGGAAGAAAATCTTCCCCATCAGGGTGGTGAGACACTGGAAGAGGTTGCCCAGGGAGGTGGTGGAAGCCTCGTCCCTGGAGGGTTTTAAGGCCAGGCTGGATGTGGCTGTGAGCAACCTGCTGTAGTGTGAGGTGTCCCTGCCCATGGCAGGGGGGTTGGAACAGTACGATCCTTGAGGACCCTTCATCTCTAAGGATTCTATGATTCTAATTGGAGAAATCTTCTGGCCAAAGTGAAGAAGAAGGGCTAGAAGCTGAAACAGTTTGGCAGTCAGGGCAAAAGAAGAGGTTGGCTAGAAGCTGAGGAGAATTACTAGCACTGGAAATTAAGAGGGTCTAGCAGTGTGGAAGGGAGGGAGGACTTTGGCAAAGAGATGGAAGGACCAAGTACACAGGACAGAAAGGTCAAGAGGAAGATTGGCAGGAAAGCAAAAGAGTTTGCCTCCAGAGAGAAGCAGAAAGGGATGACTTCTTAAAATAGAAAGTCCAAAGAGTATCATCAAAGGATTCAGCTGTGGGAAACCTGTCGAGCCTAAGAGGCAGCACGTCTGTGATGTTTATTATTTCTCCTTTTCTGGAATGCTGCAGGACGTAAACCAGTCAATTTCATTACAAAAACATGCTCAGCTTCAGACTTCAAAATTTGCCTTTCGAATTTTTCTGCAGAAAACTTCTGGTGTAGTTCCAAAAGTCCCAAACTAGAACCCCATGTTATCTTGGGGTCATAAACTGCCCAGCTATTTGAAACAGCTGAAAATGGGGTTAGAGGGCTGCTTGCAGACACATGGGGCCTTGGAACGAGGAAAGGTTATGAAATATTAAGTATTTTATTAAGTATTAAAGTAATATTAAAGAAATATCACGTTTTAGTGCAGTCTGACTCTTGTCAAGGGGTGAAGTTTTCAGATTGGTTCATATTTAACTCCTCGAGCACCTCTGTGATCGCCTTTCATGTACATGTCAGGACTTGTTAAATTTTGACACCAACAGGTAATATCTGTTAGTTTTGATGAGTTTATGAGGAAACACAGCATAAATCAAGCAGTTTTGTGGGAGAAATGTTGACTTGTGGTGTAATTTTGCTTGATAGCTTGATTAGTCATGGCTTTATTGCTTCTTACTTTTAGAAGTTTACTTTTAGAAGTTTACTTTTATTGCTTTTTCCTTTCAGAAGTTTTCAGTTTTGAACTAGGTTGTCCCAAAACCCAAACGTGGAAGACTCTTGTGAAGTCAGCTCTATGACGGTCTTCACTTAATGAACGTTTTTACTTTGCTTTTGTTGTTCTCTAAATAATTTATAATGTAAATTTCTGAGGTTTAGGATCCCTTGCCCAGAGGAGAGGTAATCCTGGTACAGGAGGAATTCAAGAAGTTAATACTTTGCTGCTTCTGCTGCTGTGCAGCTTTATAAGGTGGGATGTTAAGGGATAGGATGTTTGCTTTTCACTTCAAGATCAATAATGCCAATGAATGTTACAGAAAAGCAGAGCCATAGACTTTTTCAAGTGACTACCCTCTAGACTTACTCAAGCAGACTTCCAATTTTTGACTGTTCAGTGTATGGAGAGGACACATGGAACAGAGTCCTCAGGGAGGTGGTTGAATCTTCATCCCTGGAGGTATTTAAGATGTAGAGATGTATTACTGAGGGACATGGTTTAGCACTAGACTTGGTAGTTAGATAATGCTTGGACTCGATGATCTGAAAGCTCTTTTCCAACCCAAATGATTTTATGAGTCTTTGATTCTATGTCTGATAAAATGAAGGTTGGGTGTTTATGGGAGCTACTCCACTGCCATCATAAAGCATTGTGCCATGGGCCCTGATTTAAGAGGGAACTAAAGAAATTTTACCTTGTGCCCTGGTTTAAGAGGGAACTTAAAAAAATACCTTTAATGTCCAAAATGTTTGTTTGACACCTCTCACTTTTACCATTGTAGCCCCATAAAAATCTGGTACTACAGTTTTCATTTATTTTACATCTGTAATACAGAAAAAGAGAAAGAAAAAAAAAAAGGTATTATAATTTTTACCCAAATGCACATTGAAGTTTTAAGCCCTGTGATGAGAGCTTTGACATTTCAGCACTGGTATGTAAAAAAGAAACAAATTCAAAATGCCCTTGTAAGGAAACTTTCATTTCCTGATGGTCTCTAGCTATCCCAACCTAAGTTCTTGTGTCCTGGGTTGATTACAATGCAGTATTTTGGAGGAGGAAAGGCAAAACATTTTGATTAATTTAACAGAAGCAAATGTTAGTGCTGGAGACTGGCATGGGTCTGAGTATCTCACAGCTGAATGAGAATCGTGGGGTAGAACAGTACTCTTACCTAGATTGCTTTCAGTGGGATTAAAGCCCACATTTGCTAAATTTATCTAAGATTTTCTTTTTAGTTAAGTATGACAAGCTGTACACTGTTGGCCTGCCAAGCTCCTCCATGCTCACTGGAAACGGGGTCTCATAGCTGAACCATGGGAAGAGTCACCTGAAGGTATTCCTCAGAGGCAGGCACCTTCCTACACCCACATAGCCTTTAATCAGGAAGCAGATTGTGACCATTTAACATGAAAGCATATTTTGTACAGTTGGTAAATATATACATTCTTGATTTCTTCCATTAATTCTTCCATGAGGAGCATGGCTTGCAGGGAGGGCTCTGGGAAAGCGACATGAACCGAGCCATAGTGTCACATTCAGCTGATACAGCTGTTTATTGTACAGCCTCTCCTTTGGGCTTGGACTACTGCCATCTATGATTTAAGCATGCTTGGAGTCCTGGTGGGTGCAAGAGTCTTGCTGAGCAGTCTCTACTGGGACCAGTAATGGAAGAGGGCATCAGTCATCCTCTCTAGGTGGCAAATTCATGCAACACACACACAAAAAGGGCAATTAAAAGCTAACACTCTTAAAATGGGCAGCCTGACACATAATGGAGATGGGACATCGAGCCTGGATATGTCAGGAAGGTAATTTTTAACACAACAAGACAAATGTAACCAGGCATGACACGCTGGCATGCTGACATGTGCAGCAAACACATCTGTGACAAAGGCAGCTTGCTGAAAATCAGAGTCCCCTTGCCCTGCACAAATTTCAGTTTCCAGGACTTCATGATTCCCAACCTTTCCAGAATCCAAAGAACTTTCTGAAGAGGGAGGGTGTTTATGTTTTATTTATTTTCTCTCCCTCTTTTCTCTCTCCCTCTTTTCTCTCTCCCTCTTTTCTCTCCTCTCTCTCCCTCTTTTCTCTCTCCCTCTTCTCCTCCCTTTTCTCTCCCCTCTCCCTCCACTTTCTCCTCCCTCTTTTCTCCCTCCCTCTTCTCCCCTCTTTCTCCTCCCTCTTTCTCCCTCCCTCTTTTCTCCCTCCCTCTTTTCTCCCTCCCTCTTTCTCCCTCCCTCTTTTCCCTCCTCTTTCTCCCTCCCTCTTTTCCCTCCCTCTCTCCCTCTTTTCTCCCTCCCCCTCCCTCTTTCCTCCCTCCTCCCTCCCTCTTCTCCTCCCTCCCTCCCTCTTTCTCCTCCCTCCCTCCCTCTTTCCTCCCTCCCTCCTCTTCCTCCCTCCCTCCCTCTTCCTCCCTCCCTCTTTCTTCTCCCTCCCTCTTTCTCTCCCTCCCTCCCTCTTTCTCTCTCCCTCTTTTCTCTCCCTCTTTTCTCCCTCCCCTTTTCTCCCTCCCTCTTTTCTCCCTCCCTCTTTTCTCCCTCCCTCTTTTCTCCCTCCCTCTTTTCTCCCTCCCTCTTTTCTCCCTCCCTCTTTTCTCCCTCCCTCTTCCCTCCTTCTCCCTCCCTCCCTCTTCCTCCTTCCCTCCCTCCCTCCCTCCCTCTTCCTCCTTCCCTCCCTCCCTCCCTCCCTCCCTCCCTCCCTCCCTCCCTCCCTCCCTCCCTCTTCCTCCTTCCTCCCTCCCTC